>NW_020273570.1:331757-384429 GCF_003268045.1 Sipha flava | reverse complement strand
TTTTTATTAGTAATTTATCCAAACTTACTCTATTTAATTTTTCGTCAACAACATCCTCAGTCAGATCAATGGTATCAATGTTGTCTAAATAAATTAAAATAAATCAATCATTATTACAAAGACACAATTGCACAAAAGGTTGATCCACTCAATTCTTTTTACAGAATCTAATTATGATGATTTTAAGTATGCGTAATCTTGTTAGGCTTTTAAGTCTACAACGTGAAATAAATAAGCCGCTTCCAACCGCTTTAACTATAAAATTAAATAAAATGTTTAGTATTTATGGTCCTCTTCTTTCATGGTTTTCGTCTTTTCTATCAAACAGATTACAAATTATTAAGCATGATGAAATTTTATCAATATCCACGCTCATTAATTCTGGTTTACCCCAAGGAGATCATATTTCTCCATTATTTTTTTTATTATTCATTAATGATTTCAATTCATTAATAAAACACACTAATATATTATTTTTAGCCGACGATGCGAAAATTTATAAAACTATTAATTCTATAAACGATGATTTAAAATTACAAGTAGACCTAGATAATTTTTGCAATTGGTGCTCACAAAACCTCATCATTCTGGTTATGATGGGATCTTAGGTTTTTTTTAATATAACTTCTCTCAAAAACCGTAGAAATTATCTTATCTTAAATTTTCTATTTAAATTACTCAATAATGAAATAGATTGTAATCTTTTACTTGAAAATCTTAATTTTAAAATGAATACTGCTAAAACTAGAAACAATCGATTATTTTTCTTAAAACACATAAAACCCAATAATATTCTAGATTCTAGTACCATCGGCTTTAACAGAACAAAACATTTTATAATTAGTTGCGTTTATTTTAGTTCCAGTTACGTATGATAAATATTTTAATATTAAAAATTATTTGCCGCCCTTGAGAAATAGCCGCCCAAAGCACTAGTGTTCTTGGGAAATGCGGCGGCACTGGATTAGATCGATTTGTTTGCGAACGGCTGTAGTGGCGAACGATAACAACAGAAAAAAAATATTTGAAATGAACTCGGATCGCAACAGCAGTACGGAGCCGTCACGGTCGTGCGGTAGTGGGTAGTGGCAAGGGATCGATGTGGCAATGCGTAAACGGAAACGGTCAGAGATCGCGACAACGGAGTGGCGGTGGAGCGGTGGTCGGGTTGCGAGGGCGATGCTGTAACGTCGGAGTGTTCTGGTGGTGGTTGAGGTGGTACGCGGTAGTGACGGAGTGATTTCGTATCGGTGTGTGGGCGAACGCAACTGTTGTGCCGGGTGTAGTGGTGTCACTGCTGTGACGAGGGGTCGGTAGACAACGATGGCGTAGGCGTAGGCCCTTTTCACACGAGAAGGTTTCGTCCGTACGGTTAAAATCCGTTCGATTTTTTTCCGTACGGACTTTGTGTTCACACATAACGTATTTTTCCCGTGAATCGTATACGTTTGGTTATATATTTTAATTTTAACCCAGTTGGCTTTCAACATGTATCGAAAACGCACTGTTGCCATGTGTTTTTTATATCGTCGTATTCAAAAGTATCGAAAACAACGAAATCGTATTTATCGGGTGCACCCAATTGATCAGGGAAGAGATGAAGTGGGGACATTCGTTTCTTTAATGAAATAATTACGCGCAGACGAAAACAAATTCTTTAATTAATAATATATAATATTAAAATGCTTTAGTACAAGTGACCACAAAAACGGACGGCAGACGAATAACAATCGTCTTTTGTGAATGCGTACGCGTAGTCGCCTACGCCACTGACAAGACGGCGACGGCACGGTCGCCGTATGTTTTCAGTCGTTTTCAGACGGCTGTTTTAAATCGTCCGTACGGAAAAAAACCCGCCTACCGTCCAGTGTGAAAGCTTTAGTTAATTTTATTAGTTTACTATTAATGGCTCACGGATAAAATCGTCACGTGTGAAAGAGGCCGTAGGCTACGTAGGCGCATCGCGATCGGTGCGTAGTGGCGGCGGAGAGATGGTACGTGGTAATTAACGGAGTTGTGTCGCGCTGGTGTGTGGGCGGACGCGGTTAGGAAGTACGCGCTTGCCGTTGTGTCGGGCGTGGTGGTGACACTGCCGACACGAGACGTCGGTAGGCAGTGAAGGGTCGTAGGGCGATCGGAGTGCAGTGGTGGCGGAGAGGTGGCACGCGGTAACGTTGGTGAGTTCGTGCGCGGGCCCGTTCCGCGGATGTTTTCGCGAGGCCCCGGCACACCCTTCGTACGCGCGTCCTAACCCGTGACGGCCGTCAACGGGAGGCAGCACGTGACCGTCAACGATCGCATCGTACGTGATGACGGAGCGATTTTTCAACTCGACTCAACCTCATGGCGTTGGCGATCTCGTGGATTTTTTTACTATTCGAAAAGAGGAAGACTCTTTGTGAACCGCCTTGCACTTCGGCATTAAACTCTGCAGTACACGAAGCATATCGCGTGCCGCTTACAGCGTGTGTAATTAAATTGGCAGGCTGCATGACCGCGGAGTGTCGAAGATCATTTGATAACGATCAATAACGAAATGCAATCGGTCAGTAGTGCAAAAAAAAAAAAAAACATGCAAAGAGTATTGAATATGTATAATACGTGTATAATAAATATAAATACATATAAATACGTTAACTTAATTTATAAGACTGATGGGATGCACAGTGGAATATTTTTATTTTTCAAGCGATGATAAATCGACCTTGAAATGGTGACCACAAATTATATTTTGGTACCAGGATCCCAGCGACCGTCGTGCACGGTTTATTCCGTACAAACGCGTCATTGTTGTTGGGGGGGACTTTCCCACGTGTACCACGATTCAAGCTGGGCGTCCCCTATACTGCGGTGAGAGGTCGGTGCTGCGCGGTGCGGATTTTATCCAGACATCCGTGTCCATATAGCGCGGCACTATAAGATGTATTTTACATTTTTCATTGTTTGTTATCGTTTGAGAAGTTTTATCAATTTTATTTGAAAAAAAAGCTTAATTTATTTGATTAAATTTAATAAACGAATTAAAGAACACATTTTGTGTTAGTGTCATAGATAATATATTATAATATCTATATGCGTTTTATAAATTGTTGATATACATATATATATATCTATATATGTTTATATTATTAAATTATGAATTTAATCTAAAACAGAAATGCCTATCCTTGCCGTAGTGATAGAACAAGAAGAAGAGGAGACACTCCGTTGTCTCAACGCGTCTCGCGTAATCCGTTTCGTACTCGCGTTAGAGGACCCTCTCAGGTGTCGTTTTTTTTTTTTTTTGACCCGACCCGGACCTAAACTTAAACTTACATAATACCCAGACTCACTTAAGCCCATTTTTTTTATCATTTATGACTATATAATATTGATATTGAGCAATGAGTACAAAAAAAATTATTTTTACAATTTAGTTATTTTTCTGTGAATACCGGAAAAGTGACTTTTAATACCTTACGCATAACAGGATTAAAAAAATAAAAAAAAAAACTGTGCGGTGGACAATATTCGGTTGTTATGACATTGATAGTATTGTAGCCATTTTAAGGGGGGGGGCAAAGGGGCAATTTCTCCCGGGTGCCGTAGTTTTGTAAAAGTAAGGGGACGCCCTTATCTACACTTAATATGCTAGCTGTGCCCAGTGGTCTCGAAGAAAACATTTTGCCCCAAGGCCTGAAATGTTTAACGTGGCTCTACTTGTAGCAATGTAGTTGTTATTTGTAATTTATGAGAAATTAAATAGGCATGATTATTTCAAGCGTTATGAAACAGTTCAAAAACATTTACTGTATAGATGATAGAACAAAGATAACCTTTAAGTAACTGATATACCAATTTAGTTAGCCGTTTTTATTTCGTAATTTATTGCATATATGTATGTATGCAGTATAATATTTAACTGAAGAAACATTTTTTTTTTTTTTAATTCTTTCGCTTTAGCCTTTAAATCAGATAACACAATTCATTCGATTTCCCAGGTTTTTTAATTCTTTTATTTTTATTTTAATTATACACACGCAAACAATATTATATACATTTCGACGTATTGAAGTAAATATGTATCATACATACAAGCATTTTATTAAAAACCGAATAAAACAAAATATAAAAATGAAAACAATAAAATAAAATATAAAAATATAAATATTTAAATTTCTGAAAATAATCAGTCATGTATCATTATAGTGGCATATTTACGCCACTTTTTCCTGAGAAATTAATTTCTTTTTTTTCAACTAAATGATTGTTATTTTTTAATTATATTTCTTGACTTCGTATTAATCCGAGATCAAATATAAATAATTTATATTTTGAGTACAAAAAAAATTAATTCAATTATTTAACTGTAAACATAAGGTCGTATACAGTTTAAACCGAGTTTCATCACAGAATATAAGAAATTTTATTTCGTTTATTCTTTGGTATCTTATACATTCCATATTATTGCTGCGGACCTCGCCCATTTTCGCTAAAAGAAATTAATTAATTTTGGGTACAGTCCACTTGCTCTAAAATAAAAAAAGATATGTTTTTATGTAAAGGGAATGGGTCATTTCAACGTAAGGGCAGCATTAATCGGTCTTATAAACAAGAATTTTCTATACATTTATTGAAGTAATTAAAATTCAGTTAATATTTTATATTTTATATTAATAACAAATATAGTGAAATCGTAATCTGAAATGGGAAAAGCGAATTGCGAGTTTAGCAACCGGATTTCTAATGAATAGTTGTTTTCAATGATACTTGTTTTCAGTTTTGCAATTTAAGGGTGAGAGTCAATTACTCAATGCTCCTCCCTACATATCCAACGAATTTTTTCATAAGGACCTTAACATACCCACAGAAAAATAATCCGCTGTAACAAAATCTTCCACAACTGACTGCAATACCATCCAAACACCTTAATTAACAAACTATCCTCGCTTACACTTCCCGATAACCCGACCCATAGTCTAAAAAGGTCATGGTGTAGAGATCTAATTCAGCAATAACAACAAAATAAAAAAAACCAACAAAAATAAAGGGGGGGAAAGTAACTATATACTCATACACAGTTGAATATTAATTATATAATTTAAAACATTTAATGTCAGTATGAGTGCCTCCAACGGGGGGCTTCTTCTTATGTGAAACAAGTTATATATATATATATAAAGAAAAAGGGGTGAGGGTCGGCATATAAAACACGGTCCTGTCCACCCGCACTATTCTAAAAATGCCCATACAATCGAGAGATATGAATTTGCTTCGGGAAACACTCAATGAACTGGGCAACGCGGAGTGAGCGACCTACTCCTGCGATCCTTGTACGAATGCGTCTGCTTCAATCCATTTAATACCATATTTGTAATGTTGATTGTATATATATATATAATGTATACTATATATATATATAATGTATACAATATATACTATATATACTATATACACATAATATTTATACACTTAATACATAACGGATGGCCGTGTTTTTGTGGAATCTTACCCGAAATTCTGAGATATATGATGGGACATATGGAATTATCGACAGCGAGTAGTATTGCGCCGCTATTCCTGGCGCGTACCATTCCTGTGCTCCTGGTACCCGGTTTCTCGCTAAGCGCCGGTTGAGCCGGCTCGACATTATAACCTCCCCCGAAATTGTCACCACTTTTGCCCGTGACTAATGTCGTAGTATTGAAAAATGTTGTGTAATCGCCGGTGGCGCCATCGAGGTTCGTGATAGCGACAGTGAACGATGGCGCGCCCACGCTCAACGAGCACTTTATTGCTCGTAGCAACCGTGGCCGACGTGTCGTACTCGCTCACCACTTGCGACGGCCGCTGACAGTGGGCGGCACGTGACGGCGGACCGCGACCGACGCGTACGTAATAACTAGGGCTAGGATTTATTTGCAATACAAATTGTAAAATATGCATTTGATTTACCAAAATAAGCAAAAATATGCAAAAACAAATTTTTATTATTTCTAGATATATATTTTTATCATAATTCATAATTTATTATTATTACATTAAATATTAGTTTATATTATTACACGCTACTATGATATGTTGTTTCAAATTTTCAAATACGAACGACCGGCGATTTGAATGTAGAATAGATTTATACTGATTAAAACTTCTTTCCACATCACACGAGGTTATTGGTGCATATTTGAATGACGCGATTTTCCCTGGAGTTAGATTAATATTTATATCTTCTTCTTCATTTTCATATTTGCCGTTTATAATTCTATACATTTTTAACAGTGTTTTAAATCCCTTATTTTTTTAGTATAAAATCCATTTTAGTTTTTACAAATTCTGCCGCTCTCCCGTTACATTTATTCAGTTTATCTTTCACATTTAAAATAATGTTTAAACCTTTGTCAAGAGATAGTATAATTTTTTCTAGGTTAGTAATAGGTTGGATGAGAAAACAAAAATTACTTTTTAAATAAGCTAAATCATTTTGTAAATGTTTGCCTTCAAACATTTCTTTTGATTTTTTAATTGATTCTGCTTCGTCATCTAAATGTGATGTTACAGATTTTATTGAATCAAAATTATTTGGATAGTATTCTACTGCATTTAACCATATACCTCATCTAGTGATAATTGGTTAAGGTGGTAAAGGTATATTTGGGAATAGTTCACGTAGTTTGATAATTCGGCTGGGAGCTTTCAAAAATACTTTTTTAACTGTCGCTATTAATTTATCAACAGTAGAATATTCATTTCGTAAACATTCGCTAATTCTATGAATCCCATTTGTCAAACATGTTAAATTAATTAAATTAGGGTATAAAATAGTCAAGGAGTTCACTGATTTAACCATGTATGGCACGGCGTCAGAAACAAAAAGTAATACTTCTTCGTACTTCACTTCTGATGATCACAAATAATACAATATAATATTTTACCATCTGTTTTAAAAACATCACTTGAAAATTCTTCTACTAATTGACGTAACTTGACACTTTACTTTGAACTTTCGGCATTTTATAAAATTGTTAACTGATACTGTTATTAAAACCACTCAAATTTTTAAGTATAAGTGTCCGCACATTTACGCAACACACGTCGTACTAATGAAATTAAATACGTCGTTAAATAATGTGTAGGTAATCCTATCGGTCGGCCGACCAAGATAAGATTAGATAAGTAATATTTATACTATATATTTACAATTCGACGGATAAACCAAAAACTATCGGTATTATGAAATAAACGCCATTTAAAATTAACAATAATTTATAAAAATTTAAGTTAAAAAAAATAAAAAAACTCATAAATCTATAAATATGCAATTATATGCATTGTGTCCAAAATATGCAAAAAAAAATTGATTTTATTTAAACGAGAGTAAGCAAAATCGTGGAAAAATCTGACAAACAATCAATTTGGACTTAAGGAAAAAAACATGCAAATGCATATAAATCCTAGCCCTAGTAATAACATTGATTATAAATACTATTATTATACTAGTAATCAATGGTAATACATACGTAACGCGGTGTCTGAGCGATTTCGGTACAAAGTGATTAATTGATATTAGACACTGGACGATTTGAACGTCGCGATTTCACACTAGACGATTAGGGCACGTTTCTTAAAATTAAAAAGCATGGCAAATATTATTTCAACCATTAAAGTCTTTGTACTTAGTTGTATACTAAGTTAGTACTGCTGTTACATCCCATCGTGGATGACGTCTGTTGTTCAATTCGTATACTATTATACATTTATATCGTACTTGGTTGTATTTCGTTTCGTCTAAGCTAAATACTTAAGTGTTATACTTAGGTAATCACAACTAACTGGGTAAGCTGGTTAACAAGTAACAACTTAGAATAACGAACTTCGTAAACTATAAGTACACGAATACGACAACTGTCGTAGACAAATTATGAATGAACGAAAATAAACGCAAGGCAATCGCAGCGTTTAAATCGTTCGTGTGTATTGAACCGCCGGGAATGCATTGGAAATGCATTGGGAAAGTAATGTTTAATTATACCGACAAATCGCGACCGAACGCTCAAAATTAAACATGAACGTTTCGGTGCGTTCGAACGCAACCGAACGCGCGTCTTATTTACGTGTATGAATAAACCCATATAAAAGTACATGTTTAATTTTGAGCGATTAATTGCGATGTTCGAAACGCACAGAGACGTGCGTTCGAATCGCCTAATGTGTAATCCACTCAAAATACTGCCTCACCGGTGAAACCCTCTAAACCAGGGGGCTTCAAAATTTTTATGGAGCGGGCCACGTATTATTTTTTAATAATCTTGCGGGCCGCATTCGTAGTAAAAACATGTATTTTATACAAGAATTCAGTATTATTATGACAATTTATACGATTACATTTTAAATTACAAATTATAATTATTATTATTAAAACATATGTAGATAAACATCTTTTTAATTTTATTTTTAGTGTGATAACTGACATTATTTTTCACTAACTAATCTGTGTATATTTGGTTGGATCTGAGACGATGCGATTCTGAGTGAATTTTTCAAGTGAATGTCCATTGACCGAGCTCTAGTTTCCGATTTGACAATTTTCATTTGTGAAAAAATATGTTCTCAAGCATAGGCGTGCGCAGGATTTTGATTTTATAATTTCATATAATCACTTTTGTACCCAAATCATTATATGGTATATCCCCCCACTATATACACTCAGAAAAATATCTTTCAATGTTTTAATGAAATGGAACCATTATTTTGAAGTTCAACGATTTACCTAGAATTAATACTAAATTATATTAAATTAATCAAATTTTCTTTAAAATAAATACATATTCAATACATTAATATCCATAATTTAAAGATGACCAAATCAAATTAACGAAAAAAAAATGTTTGAAATAATGAAGTCTATAGATTCGTTTCAAGCATACATCCTACTTAAATGTATAAAAAATATAATTAATTTAAAGAATAGTTTGATAGGTTTGAATACCTCTAAGGCCCTATGTTTTAATGATAATAAAACATTATTTCTAATAAATGTTTTATTCTAGATTAATACTAAATTTATGTAAAATAATGATTATTTCTTTCAACCAATAACCAAATATATCTTTAGTTTAATTAAATGAGTATTTATTTGTAAGCACTAGATTTTTCTTAAAATCAATACAATTACGTCTATGATATAATTATACTATGCCATCAATTGATTCAACACTCAAAGTTTATTTTAGAATTTATGGGTAGGATTTTCTCGATCTATTATTAACAATATTAACTAACAATTATTTTGATAACGGCGATCCGTATATTGGCGACGGCCGCGGCGGTGGCAGCGGCGGAAATTGAACATTACAATCGAACCAATTAACACGCTCTGCTATTATATTTAGTTATTTGTAAAAGTGTTAACTACCCGTTGCAGTCTTACTTCGTGTTTCGTGTATACATGCTCTTTATATTGTTTCAACATGGAAAAAATTATTATAATTACTATAAGTAAATAATTGTATAGTCATAAATAGATAAATAAACCAATTTCAGTAATAGTTATGGTAAATGGTTATTGTTATATGTACCTATATAGTAAATGAAGATTTAATTGAATTAAAGAAATGGCTTCAGTTTTATGTTGAACCTATTAGTGAAGTAACTTCAAAATGGCAAAAAACTTGTGAAATTCGTAGAGATTATTTATTGTCACAGAATATCAACATAGCTGATATTCTTGACGAATGGCCTATTTTGAAACAGTCATTTGCCTACAATTTGGTAATATTTTATTTTATTGAATTAAAATTTTTTCCAACTGTGTATACTAAGTAGTTATAAATGCACGCCCTATATCTAATAGTTTGGCTTTGTATCAAAATAATATATTACTAGTCTGCCATTTTGTTAAATGTTTTGTGGCTTAATACTTGTAGTTTATATTAATTTTAACATTAGATTGTTTTTATTTTAGATTGATATTGATTTTGATTATATACATCCTACAAAAGGAAACTCACTGTTTGTGAAGTGGGATACATTTATTATTAATATTATTCCGTTAATGATCACTAACATAAAAGATGGAAACAGCAAATTATTACTCAAGCGTTTAATAGAAATTAAAGAAACAGATATTGGTACAATATTTAAAAGCTATAATTTTAATTAATTCAATTAAGTAATGCTTATTTTTGTTTTTGTAGAAACCAGAAATCACTTAGTTTTGGATTTAATGAATGCTCTATTGGTTCCAACTTCCAGATCATTTGAAATAAATCCTCTTACCAACAAACGACGCATTGTCAAAACATCTATTTCCGATGCCAAAACGTCTTTTTTATTACAAGTGGTTTCACTGAATGATTTACATGTTCAATGCCAATTACAAATTGACAACGCTTACAAAAACAAAGAAAAAGTACAACCATTCATATGCATTGTTGGAGCTGACATAGATGGTACAAAAGATTTTTATGTATATTATTTCAATACTTATTATAAATTACCTAACATAGTTCGTGCATTAGACACATGTTTTAAAATTTTCCAAGTGTTCAATTTACAGTATCCCATTCAATCTGTTTTAGTTTGGACATTTATACAAAAATTTCTCTATGATATTCATAATGAGTGTGATGTTAAAAGTTCTTCCTTAACATCATTAATTTCTGATTTATCTACTATTTAAATTCTCATAGTTAAATTTAGTATTTATAATATTGTTAATTCTTTTTTTTCAAACTAATATTTTGGTAACATGACTCATTTAAATAAATAAATATTTATGTATAACGATTTGTAAATATAAATTCATTTATTTAAACAATGGATCTAATTTGCTTTATTTGTAAAGATTTATTTACTGAACTTGATCAATTCATGGTACATTTAAAGTATGTTCATTCATTATCATCATCGAGTTTTTATCGCTGTGGTATATCGCATTGTTCACAAACTTTTTCGGCTTATCGTACATTTTCTAAACATATGAAATGTGAAATGTTAAATAAAATAAATTCTAATCATAATTTTAAAAAAAATAATAATTCCTCAACTAAAATTGCAAATAACGCTAACACAAATATAGAAATGGTCACTTTAACACATGAACCTTGTGCTAATTATGTTGATATTGATGGTTTAGAAAAATGTGCAATAAAATTTTCTGCCCATTACTATGGAAAATTTAATTTTTCCAGGAAAGAGGCTATCCAACTTCAAAAAAATGTAACAAACATAATAACCACTTCCATCGCTCATGAATTAAAGAAATTAATTCTTGACAATAACACTATACAAAAAAATGCACTTAAATCCATCATTCATTTCTGTGAAAATCCATTTGTAGGACTAGATACCGAGTTCAAATTTCTTAAATCATTGGAAATTAATGATTATTATGAAAAGCCTAAAATTATTACTTTGGATAACACCATAGATGATGTGCGAATGAATAACATTAACACTGTAGATGAAAAAAAAGTCAAAGGAGTTATCCTACCATTAAAATTTCAATTTAGAAAATACTTTGAGGCACCAGGTATTTTAGATTCTTACATTAAAAATCAAGATTTAATGAAAAATGAAAATGGGTTTACAAATTTCATTAATAGTCAACTATGGAAAGATAAAATGTTGTTGTTCAATGAGGACGGTGTCATTTATATACCCTACTTCTTATATTTTGATGACTTTGAGGTGAACAACTCGTTGGGTTCACATTCATCATCAGTTTTAGGTGTTTATTATTCATTTCCAACTGCTCCTGAAGCTCTAAAATCAAATTTAAATAATATTTTTGTAGCTGCCTTATTTAACTCGAAAGATGTAAAATTGATTGGAAATGATAAATGTTTTTATTTTTTAGTTGATGAAATTAATGAATTACAAAATCATGGAATAAATATAATAGTAAATGATGGAAAACAATTTAAGATTAAATTTCTGTTGGGTCTAGTTGTGGGGGATAACCTTGGAGTAAATAGTATTTTAGGATTTGCAAGGTCATTTTCATCTAATTATTTTTGTCGTTTTTGTATTTCTGACAAAAAAAGTACGCAAGAACTTACCAATGAAAGTATTAACTTACTACGTAATAAACAAAATTATGATGAACATATTAAGATTAATAATTGTAAAATTACTGGTATATATGAAGAATCTATATTTAACAAAATACATTCCTTCCATGTTGTTAAAAACTATGCAGTGGACATAATGCATGATATTTATGAGGGAATTTGTGTGTACAATATGAATCATATCATATGTCATTTAATTAATTTGGGTTTTTTTAGTTTGGAAACATTAAATAGTAGAAAACAAGGATTTAATTATGGCGACACTGAAATTGGAAACATGTCCCCTCCTATAAAGCAAATTAAAATGAATACTTTGAAATTAAAAATGTCTTCAAGGGAAATGCAGACATTTATTCATTTTTTTCCACTTCTAGTAGGAGACTTGGTCCCTAAAAATAATCAAATTTGGTTGTTTTTGATCAATCTTATTGAGATGATTGATTTATTGTTGTTGCCAAAATTCAATAATCAAATTATTTTGAATTTAGAAAAACATATCACGTATCATAATAATAAATATACTGAGTTATTTCAAGATTCATTAAAGCCAAAACATCACTTTCTTATCCACTATTGTAATATAATAAAAAAGTCAGGGCCCTTAAAATATTTATGGAGTTATAGATTTGAGTCTAAGCATAGACAACTTAAAACATACACGAAAAACATAACTTCAAGAGTTCATATTCCTATTTCGTTAGGTATAAAATATTCCATTAATTTTTCTGATTTAATTTTAAATTTAAGTTATAGTTCTTGTATTTCGAAAAATTTAGGCTCTTCGTTGAGTTCATGTGAATATTTTGAAAAAATTAAAATTTTGTTTTCATCTAATGATTTGACGACACTTGATCAGGCTCTTTGTTATGATCAAATTGTATATAACAACACAGTGTATAAAATCAATCATATATTAACAGCTTTATTTGACAATAATATATTAGTATATAAATTAAAAAAAATTATATGTTCTGATGATAAAGTGTTTTTTTTTATGTCATACTCTAAATGTACTGTCTTATAACAAACATTTTGTAAGTTATATTGTCTCAAATGTTGATACTGGTCTATATGTTTTGAAAAGTTATACATATTTCATGGGTCCTCCAATTCATTTATATCATCTAAATAATAAAGACACGGTAATACGGGTCAAACATTACTTTACATAGAATATTTATTAAAATACATATAATTTGATTTATGTTATAACTTATAGTATAAGTTATACATACAACAGTATTTTTTATATAAACTTATGTACATTTTTATTTAACTGATGTTTAATCTAATCCTAAATTATAAGGAACCTATGTATTATTATTTCATTTATTAATATTGTATTGTAATGTATTGTATCTAATTATGTTTATTTTTTAATTTTTTGATAAACACAGCTTTGATCTATATATATTTGATCAATATATAATTTTGATAACACTATATATATTTATATTATTTATAACATTATATACTATATTTTTCTTGTTCATAAATTGTATTAGGAAATCATATGTACTTTCAAACAATAAAAAAGATTCTACTTATAGTAAAATGATAAAGTGTTATTTATATCAACTGTATAATTTTTTATTATAATTTTCAAAGAAATCATAGTTTTTATGAAAAAAAAAAATTTGTTTTAAAACCAAGAATTGTTTTAAAATAAGGATAAATAGCATAAAAGCAATGCTTACAGTTCATTATTTGTTTATATATAAATCAAATTAATTTAATCCCAATACTCTTTAAAAATAAGAAATTATAACATACAATCAATGCAAGAGTTTCCTTTTTTTTAAATTTGTTGAGAAATCAATTTAAAGACATTTTTCTTTAAATTAAATACTATTTGACTTTTTTTTATCTTTAAATTAATGCACATAATTTTCATTAATTTAATCTCTGAGTAATTAAATTTATGGATTACAGAATTATAATCAATGAAATAAAACATTGGTTTAATGAAATTTATTTAGCTTTAATATAATATTATATTATGCTATATTTCTATGAATCGATATCATAGGCTCCAAATCATACCCGTTTTTCCTTAGTATTATATACCTTTTTCATTGATATTAGTAAATATTTTTCTGAGTGTAGATTCATCACTATATAACTAACCTATTATAGTTATAAGAAATATAGTGAATTGTAAATAAAAAGTAATTATATTTTTATGAAATTTAGTATATTCATTTATACTTTTATAAATATATTTAACATCACATATGTAATAAATGACACTACTCAGACTGCAGTAACAGTGAAAAATCGTAATTCAATTACAAACATAATACTCGATTTGGTTATATGATTACTTATTACTAATTATGGCATTTATTCCGTTTTCGTATCACTGCACGTCTGGTTGAATGGTTAATGCGCTATTGTCATTGTGGTTGTGTCTATATTTGTATACTATATAATCTAGTGTGTAGGCACGTTGAATTTACTGAATAATATCCATCTATTTTTAGATTTGTATTGATAAAATATTATTATCATTTTTCATTTGAATAATATTGATGAACATTTATATTTTAATTTAATTATAAACTTAATATGTTTAAAATTATTCATTCTATATATACCTTTCAAATAAATATCTACCAGCCCACTAAATCCAAGATAAAGTGTCAGGTGCAGCGAAAGCAGCATTCGCTGCACCCATGCGCACGCCTATGTTCTCAAGTGTAAGTACCGCCAAAAAGAGACATCATTCTTAATACGTTATTTCAAAGATTAAGATATGTGTCTGTGTCAATCATAACAATCATAAACGGTAATTTGGTGAAATTAGTGGGGAGCTGAATATTCAGCCACTGTACATTATTTGCTTATTACACCTATAGGTACCATTGTACGCAATTATTTATTTCAACAAGGCTATTTACAAAGTATGACAATTTGATACACTCAATAATTTAACCAAAAAACAATTAGGAACCTATTTAAAATATTTTTGGAGTAGGTATTCTAAACAGAAATTATTAATTAATTAAATTAAACAACCAATGCTGGTATTATTACATATTATTAATATTACATTAATTACGATCGTTCTAAGTAATGACAATAAGTTTGAAAAATCTTACGGATTTGATTTAATTTTTATCACAGAATATTTTTTTTTTAATTCAGTTATTAAAAAAGCATTTTATAATGATAATAATTATTGTATTTTTAGTCACTTAACAATTTTTAGGGCTAGGGGGGCTAAAATCTGTACTTTACATTCCTGGGGGTGGGCTTAGTCCCCTCAAGCCCCCCTCGATTTCCACCTATGGTGTCAATATATTTCGAATAAAAAATTGAAAGTTTAACATTATTGTACTTTTCTTTTAATATTTTATTGTTTTGTAAATCAATCATCCCATTTGCATATTTTCTAGGACATTTTCAATTGATAATGAAAATGGAATTAAAAACAAATTAAAACATTTTTCATTAACTTTGAAATCTAAAAACCTCGAATCCAATTGGATGATTCTATTTTCTCGCTTCCTACGTATTTGTTCAAATATTATTATAGGCTGGTCCTGCGTTTTTGTCACACGCATTACACTTGGTTATTGTGGCACTGATCTCATGTGAACTATTCGTTGTTCGTTTTCCCTTTATTGTTAAAACAGTATTTGCATATACATTACTGTGTGCTTTACCCTGGACTATTCACGATTTCTACCTTTCGCACGATTTCATGTCTTATAATCAACACTTGTGATTTGCATTTACGTACCACTCAAGTTAGTAGTAACTACTGGTGCCTACATATATTTAAACTTTAAACATATACTGATTATAACAAGAGTTGTTAATACTAGATTATGTGGACCTCCTGTAATTTAGAAATCCTAAGGGCATACATATCAATAACACACGTTTACTCTTTAGGTACCTTTCCGCTCACCATTTTATAGTTTTCACGAGCCTCTATAGACCTATATTAAGAAGATGCAACAGTGATGCCTTCAACTTTAACTTTAATGACGAAATCAAACTTCGTTGTTTATGCCTTAATTTTAAATAAATAAATGTAATGTACTATTTAAATTTAATATCTTATAATTGCTGTTCTTATTATTCTACGATTAATTTTTTTTAAATTCGATATTAACTGTTATTATTTTCATCTTGTTTTTTATGGTTCTAGGCCAAAATAGTGAAATAATTAACAGCGATTATGAAAATCGCGAATTGTTAATAGCGAAAATAAAAATAGCGAATTTTAAAATAAGCGATCGTGCATCATAGCGAAACTGCAGTTTTTTGTAATTTTTATTTTGAATACTTTACATATTAATATAGTACCTGGAAAGTAGTTATATTGTACTTGGAAGTTTCATAACTTATTAAACTATAAAACTATAACTAATATAAGAAGAGGACTGGTATTGGGTACAAAAAACAGAAGGGGGCCAACAAATGTTGGCCCCATTATAGAAAAATGACTGGTCAAAATATTTATTTATATAAGAAATCATTTTAAAATATAATAGTTGATTTATTACATTTTAAAGCATTCATATAACCTTTAAAGCATATTAAAATATAAGGTTAGGGTTAACACTACAAGTTAAAAATAGTATATTATAATAAATAAGTACATAAATGAGCAGTAGTATTGAAATAAAAGCATACAATGAAAATAAATATTAATCATAGGCGGAATTTGGGGGAGCCTTGGATGTGCTTGGCACCACCAAATGTTTTCATGTTGATTTACATTTAAATAATCAATACTCATTATTAGGGCTCGGAACTTAATGCACTTAAAAAGTACTAAATATGTATGCACTTATGCGCTTAAAAAAGTACAAATATGCTTTTTATTTTAAGGTTTTAAAAGGCATGAAGTCCCTAGCCCTAGTTATTAGTATATTACACTAAGCTAAACATAATTTTTAGGTATAAATATATAAGATAATATAAAATAAAATAAATAGCATGAAATTTGAAATTTTTTTTCGACATTTTTTCATTAAATTATATATCTATCTGTAAAGCATAAATAAAAATTAGAAAAAACGCTTAGAACTAATTCATAAGTAAGAAATATATTTTGTTTTTATATATTGTTTTTTTTATATATAGTCGATGTAAATGAAATTTGAAATGTGTATCTCACATATAATCGATTCCTTAATTCGGATTCAGGAGTGGGGTGATCGTCCCCTTCGCTTCCCCTTAAAATACGCCCCTGTGTCACGTCAAACGCGAGACCTACTCCTGCGATCCTGGTACGAATGCGCCCACTTCCACCCACTGAATACGATGTTGTAATAATAATGACAACATATATATATATGTTGTCATTATGTAATGATTATTTATAGAACATGTAATACATTTTACCTGCAAAATGTTTGCTTTGAACCACTAAATATTTTTTAACGTCTTCAAAAGTTAAGGGATCGCCGATTATCCGATTAATGCAATCAACGATAATCATTAAATTGTTACGGTTAAATATAAATAAAACTGGACATTTTGTGTCTACCTGAGATTTGAGGAACATGATAGGTACAATATCTCATAAAAACTCTCAAAATGAATATTTTATTATTGCTAACATCTTTAAATATATTCATATATTTTACTTATGTTAATTATATAAGATTTATTATAATTTTATTTAACATCGAAACATGACAAAATAAAATTGTATTGAGTAGTATATCGGTTTGGATCCAAACCGTCCCCCTAATTGGCAAGGCTATAGGTGTCCAGATCGACTTCTCGGTAGATGCGCGTACTACTGCCTCGGTCAGTATTCAGAAAAACTCCTTGGTTGGCAAATCAATGAGCGTTCAAACAACCCTTTGGTCGGCGAATCGGCAACGGTACAGACTGTTTATTGGCCTCTAACAGAACAAACGGTCGTCGAATGTATCGGCATGTATGTATCTACAGTGGCGATCGTCGAACACCATGTTGTACGTAGCTGCGGTGAAATACTGTACGTATTCGTTTCATAGACACGAGACTTCGATACACGAAAATGACGATATTATATTAAAATTATTAGTACGTTCAATATTGAACCTCAGAATATTATTATAGTAGTAAAAGAATACTAATCTTTATTGCTTAAAATGGTGTACGCACATTTATGATAAATGATAAGTAAAGTCGTTAGTAATAACCGATGCCAAATTTTGTTTGTTTTTATCATATTGCCTACTTCTCGTTTGGCATTATAAATAATACTCAGGCAAAGCTCGTATTATGTATATTGCCGAGTGATTTTTGGCATTTTATATAATACCTAAGCATTTTATAAAATACCAGATTATCTATATTGCCGGTAATATATATATATATTTATTCAAAAGTATTTTATATGACATGGTATTTTATTGAGACTGAAATTAAAAGAAATTTAAAATTAAATTCTGAGATAATTCACGTATGGAGAAAGTAGTATTGTACTGCCGCCGTGTTCCTGTCGTTTGCTATTCCTGCGTTCCTGGTACTCGGCTTATC
This sequence comes from Sipha flava, assembly GCF_003268045.1. Classification (NCBI taxonomy): domain Eukaryota; kingdom Metazoa; phylum Arthropoda; class Insecta; order Hemiptera; family Aphididae; genus Sipha; species Sipha flava. Next base: position 365,887 of record NW_020273570.1, on the reverse strand, counting down.
GTAAAAGGCTGAATGAGACCCAAAATCTCAGTGCAGCGAGCTGGTCAGGAATTGATTTTTGGTGGTTATGAGCCGTTTGAACCGTCAAAATTCTTACCACTTTAATCACTGACTAGTGAAACGTATTTTGTATGTTTGTAAACGCCTAATTTATACCGGTCGTGGTGGTGCAGCAGGAGCCCACCAACCTCGACGGCTCCGCCAGACGTGTCGTACTCGCTCACCACTGGCGATGGCACCAAACAGAGATGCCCGTTATCGTGTCATACGAAATAACGGTGTTGAAGGGATTTTGGTACAAAAAATATATTTTACTAAATATACTCGTAAATAACAACAGTACATGTGTTATTAGTATAAGCTAAACATAATTTCTTAGAATAAAAATATAAGATGAAATGAAATAAATAGCTTGAAATTTAAAATTTTCTTTCAAAATTTTTCCATTAAATTATGGATCTATCTGCAAAGCATAAATAAAAATTAGAAAAAACGCTTAGAACCCAATTCATAAGTACACACGAAATACATTTTGGTTTTATATTTTGTAATTTATATATAGTTGATGTGAATGGAATTTAAAATGTGTATCTTACATATAATCGATTCCTTAAATACGGATTCAGGAGGGGTGCAATGGCCCCCCCTAAAATACGCCCCTGTGTCTACCTGTAGTGTTTCAAAATTCCACATACGATTGACCGAAATGAATTTATTTCGGGAACACGCAGACCGGACCACGACGGAAACGCGTAAAGAACCGGGCGATGCAGACCGCCGAGCGCGCGACCTACTCCTGCGATCCTGGTACGAATTCGCCCACTTCCACCCACTGAATACGATGTTGTAATAATAATTACAACATAAATATATAAAAATTAATAGATATAAAACGTATAATATAACGCATAATATTTTCAATGACAATAATACTCAAGTCCTAGTATTATATACAAATGAAATTTAAAAATTAGGTATAAAAAGTGTAATTAAATATAAACTGGTTGTATATTATAATGAGGGTTCAGGAGCATTTGCTTATTTTTATGGATTGACTAAAAATGTAGCAGAATGCTATAGAAGTATATGTTAAGTTATAACACGTACAATTATGAAATTTAAAAGTGCCTTTTTTTGCTTTTATTCAGCAATTTTTAAAAAAATTCTTATTTCCAGTTTTTCTGATTATTTTTGCTTATTTTACCAGTTTTTTTTTTTACGTTTTTATAGTTTTCTCCTGTAAAGTCGTTTTTGATTGAATTAAAAATAAGAATAATTCTTTTTCTATCTACATTGTCACGTAGTTCGTCGCTGTCCGAGGAATCATTGTAGGGTTAACAAAGATATTCCAACACTGAAAATAGAACCGAGTGTCAAACGTCAGAATGATCAAAAACAAAAAACACAGTTTACATTTTATTTTTTAAAAAACTCCTTCAGAAAATTCATAAAATCCTTAAAGTCTTGAAAGTGAAGATTTATTTTTATTTTGTTTGATATTTTAGATAAAAATTTTAGTTTTTTTTTTTTTAATACATACTTTTACTTAATTTTAAATTTTTTTAAATGCTTATTTTAGTGCTTATAATGATGTTCTTAAAAGCTTTTTAAGCACTTATTTTTATGATTTGTGCTATAAGTACCGAGCCTGGTTAAAATACACAAAATAACTTTGTAAACATATTTTACAAATAACTACAAAAATTCATCATCTTAAGTCTTAACTGCACAGTGCACAGTTTTAATTTTTTTTAAAACTTTGAAAACGCATAACAAAACGTTAAACTTACGACTTTAAAATATATCGGTAATCAATTTATATAATTATGTGTGATAAAAAAAGATAGCAGCACCATTCTTATCTGCTAATTATTTTGTAGGCACTTCAAATAAGAGAATATTAAGATGGGAAATGAACATGATATAAATAAATCACAATAATTTAGAATACATTTATTTTTAATGATCATTAAAGTTAAAGTTATTGATAAGTAGTTTAACTATTGTAGTTATATACAAAGAACTAAAAATTTAAAATCATAAATTACAACAAATAAATTAAAATAAATCAAGCTTTATTACAAAGACACAATTGCACAGCGTGTTAAACTAAATGGCCCAATACGGTTGAAAACATCTACAGCTCTTACTGCAAAATGGTACTTTCCGTTACTGGGAAACTAAAACAATTTTAATTAAAATTAGGTTATTTTCAAAAGTTATAAGAATAATATTTACATTAGTTAATTTGCAAGCCATTGGTAAATCAAAAGCACTGACGGTTTTATATTCTCTCCATAGATCAAACCTAGGAAGAGGAGCTGAAGATGTTTCTTTATGAGTATATATTTTATAGCTAACAACTTTAGCATATGTACTATTAAGATTCATATTCCAAACAAGCATTAACGCTGTAACAATAATTATATGATTAGAATTCAATATATTTATAAAAAAATTTATACAGAATATAATAGCAATAATATAAAAACCATTATTTTTCATATCTTTAACAATGTTCAATGTTGGTGTAGGTGGAGATTTTTTTAATTGACGAATATTTCTCTGTATTGGAACAGCAGCCAATGTAGCAGGATGCTATAATTTTAAATTAATTCATTACCACAAAAAATAAAATTAATGAATTACAATATCAAATTAAATAAACTAACTGAAATCATACTTTTAGTGTAGGTATAACAGGTTTTAATGATTCATTCAATTTTGGTACAGATATTTTACGTGTAGCGAAAGCAACAGGTCTAATAGATTGTTGATAAATTTGAGTTTCTCTCGAAGCCGATTGAACCTGCGCAGGGGATGGTGTATGATGTCTCGATGTCTGCTCAATACTTACAGCCTGTAGTACTAAATTAGAACCAACTTTACCGTCTAATATCATAAAATTTTATTATTACAATAAAATTAATATTATACTCTATTCCATATAAAAGCGATAATTTATCGTGATAGATGGCACTTTAGGCGTGGTTTACTGATGCATTCGGCGATTAAACAAGTGCTTAAAAATTGTGGTCATCAATTGAAAATGCGGTAGAATTTGGTGAAATTAGGTGATAACCAGTCTTAGTTTTACTCTTAAATGTAACAGAGTATATTATATAATATAAGTAGAGTACTCACGTTGTACAGGTACATATGTTTCACGCTCTTCTGAAATAATTCTTTTACTACGATCTTCATTTATAGAGCTTTTCCTTTTAGCATATGCCATTTGAGTATGTTCCTACAAGTGAAATTAAATACAATAAGTTAAAATAAAATTTATTTTATTTAATTACTGTAGGTGATGTAGTTTTTATTTTAAAATTCGAACTACAATTTGATAAGCTTACATTTTTTTGCAAAATTAGTGGCCCTGATGTCCAAAATGATAAAATTGAAATTATATTTTTTTTTTAACAAATTATATGCATTATTAAAAAATTATCAGTTATACTTGTAAAGCCCTTGGTGATACTCCTGGATTTAAATTATAGTGTTTTACAGTTTTTATTAGTAATTTATCCAAACTTACTCTATTTAATTTTTCGTCAACAGCATCCTCAGTAAGATCAATGGTATCAATGTTGTCTTTTTTAACAGTAGACAAAGACTTACATTTTGTTCGTACATTTATTGGTACTTGCAGTTGATCAGTAATCCTTGTTTTTTGCTAAGATTAAAATTTATAAAAATTTAAAATAACACTTCAATTTGGAGTCATTAAGGATGAGAAGAAATGTACAGAATTTAGTAAATTCGATAAATATAATTTACTTTTAATTATAAATAATTAATAAGGCTCCGATTTTAAGACACTAGGCATTCAAATATGCGTCTTGCTATGATCTGAAAACCTTAGTATATCCACAATAAAATGCCCATAAAGAAATATAAAAAAAGAAGTCTCTTTTTTCTGTTAAAATTTTACAAAATTTACAATAATGTAAGAATTATTTATGAACGATTAAATTTATAAAAATAATAAGACCTTTTTTTACTTTATTCAAATTATTCTACACTTTTAATCTAAATAATGAGGAATACGAATATACAAAATAAACTAAATTCAACGTATACAAACAAATAATATACTAAAAACTGGAGTGTTTTACAGTTTTTATTAGTAATTTATCCAAACTTACTCTATTTAATTTTTCGTCAACAACATCCTCAGTCAGATCAATGGTATCAATGTTGTCTTTTTTAACAGTAGACAAAGACTTACATTTTGTTCGTACATTTATTGGTACTTGCAGTTGATCAGTAATCCTTGTTTTTTGCTAAGATTAAAATTTATAAAAATTTAAAATAACACTTCAATTTGGAGTCATTAAGGATGAGAAGAAATGTACAGAATTTAGTAAATTCGATAAATATAATTTACTTTTAATTATAATAATTACTAAGGCTCCGATTTTAAGACACTAGGCATTCAAATATGCGTTTTGTTATGATCTGAAAACCTTAGTATATCCTCAATAAAATGCCCTTAAAGAAATTTAAAAAAAGAAGTCTCTTTTTTCTGTTAACATTTTACAAAATTTATAATAATGTAAGAATTATTTATAAGCGATTAAATTTATAAAAATAATAAGACCTTTTTTTACTTTATTCAAATTATTCTACAATGTTATAAGCAGTAGTAATAAGTAGTAGTATGTATATAAGCAAATAATATACCAGAAACTGGAAAAATAGACTATAAAATAAAAAAATTAAAAATATATAAAAATAAGTAGTATTCAATATAAGATTTTAAATCCTTTTTATATATAACAAACTTATAGCTTATTCATCTATTTTTATCGATGTATATTCTATAATAACTAGCAAATACTTTAATATTCAAGCCTTGATATTATATAATATTAAAACATTACAATATTACTACACATAAGCTTTTTATAGGTATTAAAATTATACGGAAAATATCATAATTGGATTCTTTAGATAAGTTCGAAATATTACTCCAATAAATAATTACAACGGTTAGATTTCATGTAATAATAGTTAAATTTTTATTTACATATATATTTCTGAATCATGTACATAAAAATATGAAGAAAACATTTCCAGGAATCTAAAGTTAAAATCTTAAAAAAACATAAAATATATTTTTTTAAATATGTCATAAAATTTGAGAAATATTTTATTTTATATACATGTAAATAAGTTTTAATCATTTTTACCTATGAAAACTTAGTGAAATATTTTAAAATTACATTAAAATTAAAAATATGCCGAATAAAAGTTGCGTTTTAAATTTTTAGATAGTAAATGATAACTAAAAATTACTGTTAACTGTTATAGACTACTGCTATATAGTTATGATGCCAAAAACCCATGATACATAAATAATACGAGTAGATAGTTCATGTATCATGAGATAGAATTTAATTTATCAATATTTAATGCTATTTTGATTTGCTGCCATGTTTAGGAAAGAGTTAAATGCTTAAGGTAATACAAAGAAACATTAAGAGAACTATTTCTATTATTAAGCTCAGAAACGTTAAATGATAAAAAATAAATATATTTTAAAAGGAATTAAGTAGATTCAAATTTATTCGTTGAATAACAAACCCAAAATGTATTAGTATAATATTTACTTTTAAAGAAGTTGTATCAAATGAACATTTAACATTTTTTGAACATGATGGTTTAGAATGTCTTATTTTATCCAATATAATTTCATCAGTTCTATCATCCTTAGTAATATCTATATTTTCACTAGGTTTTTTATGTTGTTGTACGTAAGTAGTAGCAATATTTGCTGTAGATGATTGTCCACTACACATTTTTAGCTCTTTTATTTGGTCAAACATATTTTTATATGTTGACCGCCATTTTTTTTCTCTTTCACCTAACATTTGCATATGTATTTTAACATTTGCATATGTTCAGTCATATCTACTTTTTTTTTAATAATATTATATATTCTTGGACCAATAATTCTTTTAATATCCTAAGATGAAAAATAATCAAATTATAGTTCATTTAAGTTATTATTAAATAAATATAAGTAGTTAAGGCAATACTATGCATCACAAAAATTGGCAACTGATAACCATACTTAAAATTGTAATATTACAATAATATTGCATTGCATATTGTGCATAATATTACTATTACTGTATTTATTATTTAAAGTTATGATTTAGGACTAACATTTAAATAAGGGAATACTCAACAGCAAAAATTAGAAATATATCGAAAACGTTGCAAGAGCAAGTATTACCAAATTGTCAGCTACTTATATCAGTAGTGCTTCACTTGGCAAAATGAAAGAAGGGGGACTCTGTTTACTTTAAAGAAAATAGCGTCTCCAAGACTTGTTAAACGTTATAATTATAACATAGCAATAGTAGAGGGATGCTAAAATTTCTGAAAATTAGTCGGGGTAATCCGTCCCCCCTCAAATTAAGCACTGTGTATCAGTGACGCATAATTAAAATTAAAATATCTTACGTTACAAGTTAATTTTTTTTCATTTATATATTTGATAATTTTAGGCAAATTATTAATCATCATTTTGACTTTTTCTTCTGGAGTATCATTTATAATTTTGTCATCTGCTTCAGTAGTTTCATTAAAATTTCTAATAAAATCAATTTTTTTAAAATTATCGTCTTTATTTGCCTTGAAATGCTTATTCGGATAATTGGTTTTTGAAGATGGAACATCATTTTGAATATCTGAAAATGTATCAAGTTTAAGGAGAATATTACACATAGAACAACTGTTCCATTTTATTCATCAGTATTTTATTCAAAATGAACAAAAAAAGTGATATTAGAAAAAAAAAAGATGATATAGATAAAAAACTCTGAAATGTTAAAAAAATACAAAAATGAACTAAAAAACAAATTAAGGGGCGGAATAGAGGCAGAATACATTGAAAAACCGTTGGGAAAAATATAGAGAATAATAAAAACAACTGCATTGGAACACTTAAGAAAAAAGAAAAGAGTACAAAAACGTAAATGGTTAACGATAAGTGTCAAAGCGCAATCGAAAAAAATGATATAGCGAGATCATTGATGCTTACAAACCCAAACACAGAAAAAATAAAAATTTTGCCCAGAAAGTTAGAGAAGCTAAGCGTAGAATAAGGAGGGAAACACGATTATGGGAAAAAGAAAGAATAAAACAGATTGAAGATAACAGGACAGACCCGAGATTCTTCTTCAAACAAACAAAAGAATTAAAAACGGAATATAACCTCTGAACAGAGATAATGAAAGAAGAAAACGGAGAACTTGTAACAGAAGGAAAAAAATTGTAAAACAATTTGGAAAAGTGTTCGAGAGGAATTATTCAACCCACAAATGCACAAAGACCATACGCAAATTGAGTACTATACAAAAGAACCTGAAGACGTAGAACCAACGGACGACGAAGTTAGAATAACTATAAACGCACTTACAACAATAATTCACCAGGCGAAGATAGCTTAGCTGCAGAATTTTTAAAATATAGTGGTGAGGAATTAATAAGTGAAATAGAGAAATTAATCAGAGATGTATGGCATAAAGAAGAAATACCAAAAGAATGGCAACTAGAAATAATCTGTCCAATATATAAAAAGGAAGATAGGTCAAGCTACCAATATGACCGAGGAATATCGCTGCTGAATACAATGTACAATGTTTTGTCAGGTCTCATACTAAATAGAATAACACCTTACATAAAAATTTGAGACTACCAATGTGGTTTTATGAATGATAGATCCATTATAGATCACATTTTCACTGTTAAACAATTAATTGAGAAGCATTATGAATTCAACAATGACTTACATCTTCTATTTATTAACTATAAACAGGCATATGATTCAATTAATAGAGAAGTTCTATAGGATACACTTATAACCTTTGGGATACCAGCTAAAATAGTGAAAATGATCAAATTATGTATAAAGAAAACCAGTTGTAAGGTTAGGTTCAATCCATATTAGTACCTAGCATTAAATTATTGTCAGTTCGTTCTTTAATATTAATATTTGTTCTTAATATTTGTAATTTTAATTATTTATGTAATTTTCTCTTAGTTATTATGTTTACAATATAATGTAATTGGGCACGTCCCGTATTCAATAATAAATAAATAAACATATATCAAATGAATTTGAAGTTAAGACTGGACTTCGACAGGGAGATGCCCTATCCACAATACTATTTAATATAACATTAGAAATGGCAGTTAGAAAAACTCAGAACAAATATGGTGGGTTAAACTTGGAAGAGAACAGAAGACAATGCGGAATACTTGAAAGAAGAGTATTAAGAAGAATATTTGGGCTGAAAATAAATGATATCACAAAAAAATATGAAAAAAGAAGTAATATAGAAATGCTACAGTTAGATAAAGAGCCAGACATAATAGTATTGAAATATAGAAGAATGGCATGTGCCAATCATGTATGGAGGTCAAATAATCTTATGAAAGCGGTTTTAAAATGGAAACCCTGGGGGGAAAGATCACTTAGCAGACCGAAACGAAGGTGGATTGACCAAGTGGAGGAGAATTTAGCAGAGATTAGAATACGAGATGGAGAAACAATAGCAACGGGTTGGACAAATAAAAGCAAGCTTGTGTCTTAATGACCTTTAAAAACCGAAGAAAATGTATTTTATTCATTTAAATTACCTTTTATTTCAGATATTTCATAGACATTTGGTGCTATTAAATCTGTCAACTGAGAATCATCATCTTCCGGATTTTCTACAGTGACTAACTTATTGGAACATGATGAACTACTTTCACTTACATCATATATTTTATGATCTTCTTTTACTTGAGTACTAGTTATTTTTGCTATAGGAGTAGATGTATTATTCTTGATATTAATTGATTGATATTCATTCGTAACCCAATTGTCTTTAGGCATCTCATTAAGAACTTCAATAGGATTATTGTATTTGAGGTTATTACTAAAATTGATAAGTTCAATTTTTTCATTACTATTACTACCTCTTAAAATGGATTTACATTTTTTAATCATATTATTGACTGATATTTCATCTGATGAAGTTCGTTTAAGAGATTCACCTAAAAGTTCATAACAAAAATATATTAAAAAAATATTTATTTAAATATATTAAAATATATCAGGTAAATTATACTAATATATATCTAGTTAAGCTATGTAAATTAATTAAGTTTAATCAAATAAAAAAAATAATAACAATGAACATAGTTTTAATAATCAATGAATTACGTATCATGACAATGATATGAATAGTATCATTAATATATTGTCGATATTTATGCAAAATTCGAAACCGAACGACTACTCTACAATCGATTAAATCAAACTACGCTGCGTTCAAAAGAATACATTCATTTACGTGATACAATTGTAATTGGGAAAAAGTATCATTTTTTCGGCTACATTCACAGGGAGTCCACGGTACATGCATGAATACACACAAGATGCAATGACATATATGTTAGGGCATATATTCGCATGCAATCATACGTGGGAAGAAATTAAAGAACTTTTTTTACCTATACTATCATCTTCGAATCGTCATGATATTACCGCACTTATTTTCAAAACAAAAATTAAAATGTTTACTTGATTTTATTGTTAAGCATCAGGTTTTTGGAGTGACATGCTGTTGGATGTATTTAATTGAGTAGCAAAAACAAGGATTGCCGCATGCACATATTTTAATTTGACTGATCACAAAACTCACACCAAACCAAATTGATGAGGTCATCTTAGTAGAAATACCAAATGCCGACAACGATCCACATTTATTTGAAGGAGTCACAAATAATATGATTCATGATCCATGTGGTGCATATAACAATTCACTGTGCATGTCTGATGGGAAATGCGCAAAACGATACACAAGAATTTTAATTGCCGAAAAAATCACTGGAAATGACAGATATCGTCATTATCTATCGTCGACGATCAACTGAAGATGGCGGCAAAATAATAATTTTAAAAGTATGGAACAATGATGTTGAAGTGGATAATCGTAGAGTTGTACCGTCTTCACCGTTACTCTCGAAGACATTCAAAGCACACATCAATGTCGAGTATTGCAATTCGGTGAAATGGATCAAGTACATTTTTCAAATATATCAACAAGGGAAGCGATATTGCAGTTTTTGGTGTGGAAAATACAACTGGATCTATAGATGAAATCAACCAATATCAAGTGGGACGATACATAAGTAGTAATGAATGAATAAATCTATAAATACATTGTTTAATTTTGGGAATACGACTAAACGCACGGTTTTTCTTGCAGAATAAAAGAATACATTTAATTTTAATTTTGGTATTGCGGATGTGAGTTTTTATAACGCGCGTTCACTTGCGACAAAAACACATTGTGAAACCATCTTATTCTGCATACATATGGTTGCCATCCGTTCCGATATATCGGGATCGTCACCGTTATTGAGCTCTCTGTCCCGACATATTACTATAATATTCCAATTGAAACTGCGCATTGCTATCGAAAATAAAAAATTATGTTTTTAAACTTGTATGACTAAAACGTATGCGATTAAAATCCAATTAAATCAGTCTTAAACAGTCTTCAATCGTTAGATATTATTATTTTCGTGGAACAGTTGTTCTCAATAGTTTGATTATTTTTAGAATCGTATCGGTCAGGTTTTACTGCGATTATCGAATTCATTGTATTTACATAGACACGAGCACATGGCATAAGCCAATAATACAATAATACAGTCAGTTAGTCGCTTTATTTACTCGAAAGTATACTGTACGATTTTTTGTTTCGGAAAGTACAAAATTTTAACTATCTATACGTTTATTTACAAAAATAACTACATTGAGAAAGAGCAAGTGTCATTTTTCGCATAACTATACGAAGGTGTGGAGTTTTATAAAACAAATGGCGTACGAATGAAGAAACACTTTGTGTTATTTGTAATTGTTTTTTATCAGTTATTCACGTAGCGCTAACGTAAAACAACACATTTCTACGACTAATCACAAAAAAAAAGTTCACTGTTGTATCGACATCATCGTCCATATCTGAATTTATGATTAAATAAGATACCTAAAAAGAATTGCTTATTACGGCAGCGGAACTAATAACAGCTTATAAAGTTGTAAAACATCATGAATCATTCAGTTCTCTTGATTTTATTGTAAAACTGAATGCCACGATGTATCTCGACTATAAAATCGCACCAAAACCACCCACAGCCAAAACGAAGGCTACAGCGATTGTTAAAAATATTCTCGCCCTTCATTCTGTGGTGAAAGTAAAAAAAAATTGCAAGTTTTATGCTACAGAATAGGAACATGTCCAATCACTAAGCTGAAAAAATGTTTCCTTTACTTGTTCAATATTTCACTGAATATAATGGAATCCAACAGAAACTATTGAAGTTTGATTCTTCAAAAATGAAACATTGGAAATTATCTCCAAATATTGTAGGCAGTTGCAGATTCTATTGGATAAGCTAATTGCGTTTTGTTGGGACAACACCAATACCAATTTCGGAGGGCTTCGACGATGCGGTCAATGCAATATTTTTCATAAAATAAAAGATACAGAAAAACCAATAGAAGGTATTGAATGTCCAGCCTATATTCTGCACACTACTATATCAAGTATTGCTGGAATATTATCAGTTGATATCGAAGTTATCATCCTTAAAATATTTAATTATTTTGCTATATACACTGTTAGGACGGAAAAACTGAAAGAGTTCTGTTTATTTGTTAATATTAATCATCAGACTATTTTTCCACACTCAAGAACAAGATGGATGTCATTAATGCCCGTGGTTGAAAGAATCTTGAAACTTTGGAAACCACTCAAACATTTTTTTGACTAAGAAAAGAAGATACTAAAATAATTTCAGATTTCTTTAAAAGTCTGATTAGTGACATTTATTTCCTATTTCTGCATTCAAACTTGAATTTCTTTGAAAAAAATATAAAGAGTGTTGAAAAGAATGAAGTGTCAATAATTGAAATCAGGAAAATATTAAACAAAACACAAAATACCCTAATTGAAAGGGAATCTACCAAATTTATTGGATTACAAACCAAAATGAAAATGCAAAAACTTAAAAATTAGAATCCAACACCTGAAACAATAATTTTGATTGTAAAATTTGAACACTAGCATTTTTTAACATAGACTCTGAGTATCTGAAAAAATGGTCAGTATTATTTACAAATATGAAGTGTTCAATTGGATAACGCTATCTGAAATCCCAGAATGGGTAAAAATTTAAAACACTAGTTTATATCTTAATAATAATGGTGCAGATACTTTAAGCGACCATATGTATCTTAAAAACTTATTAGAAATTAAACTTGCTTCAGAAGATCAATTCGGATTTACTTTTTTAATGGAACTGAAAATCACGAAAAAAAAACCAATTGTTAAAATTATGTGAATATTTGTTTGCTATCCCTGCACACAATGCCACAGTGGAAACTTTTTTTTCATTAATGTCGGCCCAGTGGACTGATAAACGAAATCGCCTGCTTTCAGAGACTATGAAGTCGATTTTACAGTGTCAAGTTAATTTATAACATGACTTGCGCAGAGTTCTACAAAGTTGTAAAAGGGAACAAAGAACTATAGAAAAAATTTAAATTTTCTGAAAAGTATGGCTATCCAAGTAAATAAATTATGTATTAAATTCAAAATATTATTTTTATGTAACCTTGATAAATAAACAAATATTTTATTTAAAATAAAGAATTATGATTTTCATTGGAAAATTGAGTATTTTTGTACACTCCATCATAGAATTCCTAGAACGTCCCGACAAGATCCTAGCCAAATATGGTAACCCTATACATACATCGTATGGACGAGGTTAAAATTTGTTACATTAAGAATTGGCCATATTTAATATCAACGACCTACAATATAAGTAATAGAATATAAACCCATTGTTGTACCTTCAAAAAGCTTTTTACACTGGACATAATTTTGCTGTAATAAAGGTTCAATTTTAGTAGATTTTGAATCAGTTTTCTTGACTGGCGATATTGAACCAGATCTTTTTCTTTTATCCTTATATAATTTTTTATTGGTTTTCTTCTTATCAGATTTTTTACGAGCTTCTTCAGTCTTCTTTTTTATACATAGTGGACAATGCCATTCAACGCAACCAGCTCCCAATTGTTTAGCCGAATTCTTTGCAGCACTTATGCATTTTATATGGAACCAAAATTCACAAGTATCACAACAAATCATTAATCTGAAATATTGTTTTAATTTTATATGTATATATTTTTATTCTACATAGTAATTTTTTTTAATATTACTCGTTGTTATGAGGTTTTCTACAAAAACACCAAAGTTTATTTGGATCATCTTCGATAGTCGTGGTTCCATCTCTATCAATATCTGATTCTTCACTATATTCGTTCATACTTTCAGAACTAAAACCAATAAGAATTAAAAATATTGAGTTTGTGCGGTCAGTGAAAAAATTTAAAGTGATATTCTTGGAAAAATAGAAAATGTAGTAATTCATAACAAACATGAATTTTTAAATTTGACTTAAAATAAGAGGCAATTTTTGAGAAGATTTATAATATTGAAATACAAATAATAGATAATAAAGGAAAATCGGATTTGCTGATTATCTTTTTCAATAATAATAAAAATTAAAACCTAAAATTATATCCCAAAGACAAACTGTAAAACAAGATAATCTTTTACAAATAAGAACTTACTTTTTTGATAATCGTCTTTGTTTTACTTGATCTTTTGTACTATCATCTGCAATCTGAAAAATGTAATTAAAATTAGCATTGAATGATATTTTGAGTAATATTGTTTTGATGATTCATACTTCTTCTTTAAATATATTCATTAATTCATGACTAGAATTTGATGGAACTACAAAATTTGACTGAAAAAATAAAATAAAATTTTTAGTCTCAATTAAATAACATTTAAATAGTACAATTTTTGAATACATACAGAGTTGAGGTTTTCATTGAGAGCAGCTGGTTCATCTATTAAATTTTTCTTATCGATTATTTCTGACTGATTTTCTATTTTTAAATTAAGTTTGTTTAATAAATCTTTTTCTGTTTTAATTACAGTATTTTCTGCTGGATTATCCCTAATATCTCTAATTGAGACGTTTCTCATTCTTCCAGATTCTTCCTTAAGATCAATCACTTCTTCTAATTTAACAACATCAAATATTAGGGTTATTATTTACTATTGAAAATGTCAAAACCAAAAATCATAAATAATATTTTTCTGTATGAGGGACTTATCTATCTCTATCTATCTATCTAATTGGTTAAGCATTTGATATGGATATGTTATTTACCCGCACAAAGGGTTTTACTATTTTAGTAACATTTTTGTATTTAATTTAAAATAAACTTTGACATAATTTAGTATAGCCATATTAAAGGTGCTGAAATTTTATTTAGTATAGTATTTACTATTATTATTTTTAACATGATTATTAATAATAAATATTATATAAATAATTGTTATTAAAATTGGATATTATTCACTATTTAATTAATTAATTTTTTTAGAATAATCAATTTATTCACAAGTTGAGTTATTATTATTCAGAATAATTTTTATTTTTCATTCGCAACTAAAACTATTTAAAATAAAATATTATTCCTTATTCACAAAATAATTAGTTAATCATGATTTTATTTTTTATTCATAATTTTGATTTGTTTTTGCCCAACTCTGATACCTACTTACTTAGTTACATAAGACAAATAAAGTATATTTTACTATTGATTTTATTGTATATATTAACTGTTCCACACGCCATTTAATAGCTTAGATAGCAGATAATTTGTTTAATAAAGATAGTAAATATGCATGTATCATGTGTTGAAATTTATTATTTCTTGTACAATTAAAAATACTCAAGTAAAAAGTAGTATAAAAGTTAACTGAAATATTAAGTAATAATTAATAATTTCATATTTAACATAACACGCGCTGCGCAAACGATCCACTGTCAACGAGCGCAGTTTGCTGCGAACATTAGCATGCATAGTAGTTCAGACGTTCGGAGTCGTACCGTGACTGACCATAGTCGTTTTAATTAAGTAATTTTAAATTTAATTATTTGAATATAAAAAATGGAGGCTGACGAAGCTGGATACAAATCGATTATGTATATTTGTACTATATAATTGCACTAATACTGAACGTGTGATTTGGATACGGAATGGTTATGTGTAAATTGGCAATAATAATGTCGATCCTCACATCACAAACTACTCTCACAGTCTCACCGTCATTCTATATTCTAGAATATTCTTTAAAATTTGATGGTATTAAATTTAGAACAGTGCGATATTTGTGCGAATGCATGTTTATTTTTGAATTGTCTATGAGTGCACGAATATTGAATATATTACGTATTCTATGTGATTATAAGTATAATAATATAAAATATACTATTTGCATTTCCCTATGTGTTTTTTTAATTGTTAACTGTTAACTGTACTATTGTCTATTTCATAAGGCAAGAAAATTAATTAGGTATATAAATGTAAGTTTCTTTATTATAATATAATTTTAAGTATGTTATACTTATTTACAATATGTTCATTTAGAAATTTAAATGGTTCTATTTTCAAGTGAATAATTATAAGTACCCATTTATTATGAATAGTTTAATACCCACCTGGGTATAATATTTTATTTTTTTAATCAATTAATTGTTCAATACTTCAATCATAGCTTTTAACATAAATTAGATATTAATTACAAATGAGTATTAGTAAATATTAGTAATAAAAATTAAAAATTATTAAATTATTAATATTTTATTGAGTTAGTGTAAATAATTAGTTTTATTTAATGGAATAGGTACATTTTAGTTTATAGAATATTTAATTAAAACATTATATATTTTAAGAATAGAGAGAAATATATTAAAATATCAATATTATCTATAACAACATAGCCTATAAAAATAATTTAAATTTAAATATTATTAAAAAAAAATGCAAAAATGTATTAAAAAAAAAAATAAAACACAACTCATTAAATAATATTGCTAACTATTGTAGTATGAAATATCAAAATAATATAACTAACAAATTTGCTAAATTTCTAAACACCAATATAAATATTACAAAAATTGCTTTTAATACTAATTATAATTCAATCAATCATATAAATAATAGAACTAAAAACTTCACAAAAAATCCCTCTTCTTTTAATAATTCTGGAATATATATACTTAAATGTAATTGTAATTCATTTTATATAGGAAAGACAAATAGAAATTTTAAAATAAGATATGAGGAGTGCATTTCTGAAATAAAATTAAAAGATTGCCTCTAATTAAAATTTTTCTAAACTGTTATAGAAAATAACCATAATACAAATGTATATTAATACAGATTTAAAAAGATTAAATACCCAAACTAACATTTACTTTAATTCAGTTTTAGAAGGGTTACATAATTAAATAATATTTTAAATATATAAACCAATTTTAAAAATATCCTACATTAATACATTTTAGGTAATATTAAATAATAAAAACCAAAGTATTTATATTTCTTAATATATACTATATAAATATTCCTAATAAGGAATTATTTTAAATAATTTATCCAATTAAAATTAATTATCTCTATGCAAAACAATCAATTTTTTTTTTGTAAAATTGTTCTATCTGTGTATATAAGATAGTACAAATATTATAGTCAGTAGCGTAGATACAATTCTTTTCTGGGGGGAGGGGGTGTTTAAGAGTAAGTTTTTAAGTGTTCGTAGTATATCTTAAAACGAGATCATATATAATATTACATTTAAAATAGTGTTATTATGTCCCGTATTAATGAAAATTATTTTGTTATTCAATTTTTAATATATACCTAATCATAGTAAAATCAAAATATTTTACTATAATATATAAATATTAATAAATAATAATCAAATATCATTAAAAAAAAAATCTGTGGGGGGGGGTGGAAACCCCTTACACCCTCCCCGTAACTACGCCACTGATTATATTATCCATGTATATCCACATTAAAATAAATTTAAACTCAACAGATTGATAATTGTTTACATTTTTATTTTATTTTGTAAATGTTATTAAATTAAATTTATTGTTTTCTGTTGTTTTCATTTTTTTGACTACAATACAATTGAAACTGGGTCATCAATCACAAAAAGGATGATTTAAATTTTTATAAATGTAGAGAATTGTGTAATTTTATTAGTGAGTTATTAAATTTTTTTTTTATAGTAATATCTAATATGAAGTAAAACATTAAATTTATTTTTTTCAAAATCATCATTAATAGAAACCAGAGCTAGGGCTGAAAAAGGCAAATATATTTCAGATCTATCTGCCAATGAAGATAGTGACAGAGAAAGCGTTACAAAAAACAAGAACACTATAATCCCACTTCATGTACTGGTTCATATCCATTATTTTTAGGTGAGTGTAACTAATCATACATATTTTTAAAAATATATTATTATATTCTTACTATATTTATAACTAGAGTTGTTGTTAATGTTATTTATGTCTTAATCCAAATAAAATAGTCAACTTTTTTTTGTTATTAAAAATTTAATTTTTATTATTTTTATTATCTAATACATAATAAATAATATTTTTTTACATTTATTGTAAATTAAAATATTTCAGCACACTGAGTGTTATTACAAGTTTGAGAGTCTTATAATCTTAACATACATAAATGTATTCCCTTACGAAAATCAGTACACAGGACGACCACATAAATAGTATTAATAGAATTAGATTAACTCATTATAATTAATATACATAGGCACTAGTAATATGGTTGCAATTACAGAAAGTACAATAAAACAAATATGCAAATACAAATCACGATGTTTCATCATCGTTAAAGTAACTATGTGATTCACAGAAGTGATTCTAACCACTTTAGTTAATGAAGATAGAAACATAAAGTTCAATCAAGATAAAATATTAATGGATCGGTGTTTAAAATTGAATAAATAATAATGAAAGTAAAACATTACTTAAAATATGACAATGTTCAATTAGGCTCTTGGGAAAAGGAGAACCACAGTCTTACACAAAAACGGGGTATATAAGGTAGTCCCTTACTGACCAAATTTAAATATGTTTTAGTCTGATTGAAAAAAACATTTTCATGCCAGTTATCTGACTTTAAATAAATAAATCAACGTTTTGGACTTAGAATATTGTAAAATAAATAGTATTTAATTTAAAACTGAGTATTATTTGAAACACCTTCCACTTATCTTCAACACAAAAACTAATTGACAGCAAGCAACATAATTTGGCGCAGTCAGTAGGATAAAATACTTAACAATAAGTCTTCTTTTGCGATTAAACAATATGACTCATATAAAACTATAAAAACACAATGGTTGGTCTCCATTTCTCAACAAAATAAAATATTCTACCAAAAGTAATTATAAATTATAGAATCTTATTGAAAATTTTATTTGAAGAATTTCCTTAATTCCTATAATAATTATATTTTTAAATTAAACCTAAGGTTATACAGATAATGATGTATTTAGTATTTTTAAAAATGCCTATGTCAGTGAAAAACAATTTTGGACACTATCTCCTAAAAAAGTATTAAAGTGATGTTATAGGTAATTCATTCACAATTTTATTCTAATAAACTATTCTATTATATTTCTAAAAAAAATTAATTGCAAATATTTAATATTTACAAGAAAAGGTAAATGAATTATTTAATAAGTTTAGGTATCAATTGTAATTATTATTTTATAATGTAAATACCATATAACTTTAGACTACAATAATAAGTAATTAATAAAATGTCTCCTTTTAATTATGGTTTAAATACTGTTTCTCAAAATATGTTTACTTAAGGATCAAAAACCATACAATTATATTCATCTTCATTTTCTCAAACCCCCAATCCCATAAGTGAGCCCATAGCTAATGGTAAAGCATTAATAATTAAACTATACTATTTTTATACTTTAGAAGTTGAGAACTATGAAGTTGCTGGGAAATTATCATTTGATTTTCAAAACATTTACTCTAATACTAATTTGCTAACAGGTTTAGACAAAAATACTGAAAAGATTAATTTATCTTCTAAATGTTTTCGTTTGCTCAGTTATTTTAGGTAAGTGTAACAATCAAAATGATTTATTATTAAATATTACTGAACATGATAAAACATCAAAAAGAATACAATTATGACTACATAAATGTATCATAAATTTCATAAATTTGTTTATCTTTTATTTGTTATTAAGGTATAGTTATACGAATACAATATTTACTATATAAACTCTCTGTCTCTATCTCTTTTCTAAGGTACTCATTTAATGTTCCATAAAACCATTGTTTGGCTGTTATGTGGACATAATGACTTAATAAAATTATTTTTCAGATACCATAAAAAAGGTTAAAAAATACAATCATGCATTTACTGATTAAATAGAAGAGCACATAAAATATTTTTTAGCTCAAACACCGTTAAAAACAAACCAACTAATGAGTGTAATAATTAATAAACAATGATAACCTACATAAATAAATGGCTTTTATGCCATGTAATTTTTAACCAATAATTATTTGTGTTCATAGTATAATATTTAAATATTTTATGAATATCATCAATAAATCATTGTTATACCTTCTATCTCTAACACAAGTTATGCTTAAAAGAAATAGATAATCATAATATTGTTATTATAGAATTTTATACTATAATTTGACTTGATAATAAAAAAAAAAAAAATTAACACATTGACTTATGATAGATAAAATGTGACTTTCAACCAGTTTAGACGCCTAATAAATTCTCAATGAAAATTAAATAAGACAGATGAGACACAGAACATTATTAATAAAACTATCACAACAGCTGGATATCCGTATGCGCACTATATATACATATACAGTAGCATATTATATACAAACTATTTAGGGAGGTTGTCATCATACATTTTTTTTTATAAATCAGTATAAATGGTCAAAATTAAATTTTTATTTATCTTATTATCTTCTTATTGAAAAATATAAATTCCATTAATTATAAACTATATGATTAACTCTAGCTTCCATCTTTTATTTGCCAATTTATCAATACTCTATCGGTTATAATAATTAAATCTGGATAAATCGATAACAAAGCAAGACCATTAAATCTTTTCTGAAACAAAATATGATCTCCATCGAACTATCACTACAATTAGTGGACCACAATTTTCTGCAAACTACTAGCTACAGCAATAGTCATTGGTCTTGGAAGTAAATAATGTGTTTCGACTAGCACAGTCAAAAACACTAATATTATTTTTATATTAGTTTTTATAAAATAAAGTTTTATAAAAATTATAAATTTAAAAGTTTGAGATCTGTAAATTATCTGGTGGTGGAGTAGTGGAAACCTTATAAATACACCACTGTGTATATATAATAATTATGTGGAATATATTAAAAAATTGATTTAATGAAACAAAAAAATTATCATTGTACAGTATTGACTTACTTTTAATGGTTGTGGCCATGTTCACGAACTTAGTGGAGGCTCTGGTGCCGGCGGCAGGACCGGTTCTCGCTATGCGTCTTTTATTACCCATGACGACTAGATAATATCTGGACAAAGAAATACTATTGAGTTGGTAGATTAGTATATATTAAGTCGACAGTTTTCACTGTTGCAGTAAACACTTTTCGTATGTGAATGAGAAGAACGGGAATGGCGTCATGTTCGTTAGCGAGAGTCGGTTGATAATCCAGTGCGGCCAACCTCTTTTATACATACATCAATATTAAAAATACTACGATAAATATTGGTTCACAACTCGCGGGCCCCTCCCTATTGTGTAAATATTCTAGGTAAGGTGCACGGCCTATGCACCACTTACACGTAAACAAAAAAAGGGTCTCAAATTTAACTTTCTGAAAATGACACACAGCGCTAGTAATAGAATTTAATACTTATTTCCATGATAATTACTGTTTTTTACATGATAAATATCAAAAACAAAATCATAGCTTAAAAACCCTAACCTATCAACATAGCAGGGGCGTTATTTGGGGGAGGGGGAACAGGCACAACCTGCATTTATAAGTGCCTATAAATTACAGTCAATATGATTTCTAATAAAAGTAGTTCGTGGTTGTGTCAGTTTTGCGAAAAGGAAATATGTATTTTCCGATCAGAGTGATTACTTCAACATTTGAATGCAGAGAACAGACAATCTTGTGCTTGATACATGATGCATTCCGGTCGGACAAATTATTTACATTAAGCGCTCACACACCGTTCCACTTGAAACGTAAAGCGCTACAACCTTGACGTCGCCAGACCATACCTATACGTCACTGTCCCACGTTCATAAACGCTCAAACGAAAAAAGTAGTGCGGCGTAAGCGTTTGCGATATATGTTTATAAATTTATTATATTTCATGACTTTTGTCTCGTAAATTTGTAAATAAAATACAGGTATTATTAAATAAAAAAAAAATATATAGTTTTCCGATTTCACAGGGCCCCTTTAATGAGTGAGGCCCTAAGACAGGCGCCTACTCCGCCTAATAGGCAATCCGGCACTGCGCTTACTACGCGTATTCCTTGCGAAATAACTGGAACAGTGCATACTGAGCAACACCGGTATCATTTCGGTTTCGTATCGACGAGGGCTTGTCACTGCCACAGACACGTGTAATGCATATATTTTATATATCTGTGGGCACATTTTGCCGATCACTTGGTAATAGTATCGCGCCACTTGTCATGATTCCGTATCGATTTACGTAATTGTTAGTACATCGCGATGTATCGCATCGCTTTGTCGGCTTGCATCGATGGGCCCAAAATTGTTGCGCCGACCGAGGGAATCATGTCGCTTCGCACTAATGGACACCTTGCCATAGAGATCGTACGTAAAGCCTACAGTGGTGTGGCGGTGGAGGTGAGGTGGTTGCGCGGCAACGGTGGTACGTTTGACTGATCCCGCGTACAGCCCCGGGGGTGACATGTGGTCGCGGCGGAGTGACACGAAGGCAACGGGTGAGAAGACGGTGCGGAGGAAACTAGTGGTAGCGGTGACGCGCCGTGCACAACACGTTCCACGAACACTTACGTTCGCCGTTTATTATTGCCCATAACAAATCCCCGGCACGTACCTGCCGTGCTCTTGTGGCGACGGCGACCGACAGAGGGCAGCATGTAACTGACCGTGATCTTGTCGTACCAAAGATCTTATAGTCTGAGTATACGGCCTATGCGTCCGTACGTAATAACGGTGTTCGGCGCAGAACACTGCCTCGCCGGTACAACGCTTGCGATGTTGCGTGCCGCTGAGAAGGAATTTCCAGTTCAATTTAAGGAAAAGTTCATTAGTTCACAGTTCAATGAAATTAATAGTTCAGATGAACTATTCTATAGTTCATCTAGTTCACTAGTTCAAATGATTCATACAATATGATTTCACAAACGAAATGAACAATTTTTCTTATCACTGCTAGTAGGTCCTACAAATAGTAAATTAAAATATCTATTATCAATAATTACATCATATGTCGAAACTTCACTATTTATGTATACAGATTAATTTAACAATATTTATGTGTGTATATATATATATATATATATACTCTATACGTATAACTTTATATTATATGGTAATATATGAAGAAATTATTTTCACGAACAGTTACTGTAATGCAAACAGCTGTTTTGGGATTATGAACAACAAACATAATATACTTAATGGTAAATAATAAAGACATAAAATAAAGTTCACTAACTATATTACAGTTTATAATTGTAAAATATTCTAAGTCCAAAACATTTAATTTATTTAAAAGATTAACTGGCGAGAAGGACGTTACGATCGGACTAAAAACACATCTGAATATTGGTCTGTTCGGGACTACCTTATATACCCCGTTCTTGTGTAAGAAACTGGTCCTTTCAAGAGAATGATACGCTTAACCCGGTTATGGTTTGCGTTTTGTCTTACGTAAATGTATATTTTATAATTAATACCCCAGTCTTGTGTGAAGTCTTCGTATTTTGTTTTCCTTTCATTGCCAATACAGTATTTTTTTCTAACGATATGCGATTTGTGTAGAAAACTACAGAATTAACTAATCATTACTATGCGGCCAACCCTGGACTATCCATTATTTGAATTATTATTATTTATTGTTATATATAGTGGTTCGCCTCTGGATATCTTCATTTGATACTAATTACCTTTCACGTATTCTACAATTCAATACACGATAGATCACCTTGTGGTATATATTCGATTACTATACCCTACGGTTTTTTAATTGTTGCTATTACTGGTGTCTATATATTAATGATATATAACATTGTTAATGTGATCCACCCGTGTAATAGTAATCGTAAGTGTACATACGAGTATATCTATATCCGAAACAGTTCTACACACAATCGATTCGTTAAATGTAGCGGTTTTTTTTAATCGAAAGACACTTTGTAGACCGTCTCGGACGAAAGGAGATAATGTATATATATTTATACAACATACCCGGCCAGTTAATAACTGAAATGGGAATGTGTATTATCTAAAACTAAAAAATTATACTTTCTTATCGGGATTTTAATATTGTTTGTAAACGGATCGGCAGAGCATATTTTAATATATAAAGTACATAGTACTAGAGCCACCCCCCCAGTGGTGGATGATCGTGCCACTAACCAACACATTCTTATAACGACTGTAATAACAAGAATTGATATTCCCTGTATGGTCCTCCTTGCAGGAAGACCCCACGTCTATGAATTACGATGGTAGACAATTTTATCGAAGTTCCACCCACTAAAAATTACTTAAAATATGTTCTGCAAATCGGCGAATTATATTTAAGTGAACAAAGTCTTGTAAAAAAAAAAAAATTGCTTGTTGTTTTAAATAACGATCAACAATTGTTATATTATTAAAATTGCTATAGTAAAACGAACAGAGCGCTTGAGAAACAATTGCGGAACCCTAAAAGCTCTGCGGATCATAATTTGGAAACTACTGCCATAGGCAATCAACTTTAGATTTAATATTCATCGTTGGTTTTAGTTTTCATGACACTTCAAAGTTTATCATGAGAATAACTACATTCATTCTGGTTTTCTGGTTTCAGCATAGTAATATATCACGGGTTTTATGTGCAATCGCGAACGTCGTGTACTACGTTATCAGTTTAGTTACAACGTAAAAAAAAATGATCTTATGATCTTGTATTTGCGGAACGTACATTTTCAATATTATTAATTTAATTGATAATATTGATAATATGGTAATACGAGGTATCGGTGTATTGTGTCGCGATAACTCGTCTACCAACAATACTATAATTAATATTATAAATAATTAATAATACTATAATACAATAATTTTGGGGCTAAGCCTCCCAAGCATTACCCAATCTCCGCCTATGGTACAAGTTAGTTATTTTCATTAATTTATCATCCTATTATGTCATCATATTCAATTAAAATATAAAAAAAAACATATAATATATATATATATATATATATATATATATATATATATATATATACCTAAAATAAATAATTTAATTAGTTATTTATTCAAACATTGTTGTATTACTATGATTACAAGCAAGGGTGGTTACCTAAGCAGGAACCTATATTCACCGTCGCCGTTCTTGCGTGTATCGCTTTATACAGTATACTTTATACCAATATTGAATTCACGACACTACGAGTGGCAAAAGAGAGCCGGCAGTCATATGACACTGGTAATTAGAAACTGTTAGTCATTAGTCTGTTAGTGTCGTCACTAGTATAACTAACATACTTTATTATTATACTTCATCATACTTCATTGTTTTCATGTTTTGTATTGAGAAGGTAATTTGCGTCTTCGGTAAAGGTACAATTATTTACAATTTTTTCATTTGCCTGTGAAACGACCGCGAGTGAATCAATCGGAAAAAAATTATTTCATAATTTCAACTGTCATCAACTATTTTTTCCAAGGAAATTTTTCAATAAAACCAATTTTTGAGTACTAGGATCCCAGAATCAGGTGTTCGCAGTCATGTGCCCGCCCAACAATGCAACGGCTATTCAAGTAAGATTTTTGTACAAACGCTAAACATCTGATTTTATTCCAATAGGACCTACCTATTTCACACACCGAAATATTCGAAACACGACGTGAACAAAACAAAATAAATACATATTTGGAAACTTGACGCAGGTCGACACGGGTACAATAGTTGCTATGTCTCAATGTGCGCCCGGCCTAATGATTCGATTCCTATACACAGTCGCGGTCTCGGCGCAAATAATTTTTCTGTTGCGCGGACACGAGTGAATTCCTATTGATGAGCCGCGCATTATAGTCATAAATGAATACCTTCATTTTGAGCGGCGGATGCATTATAATCAGTGTGCCCACATTAAATAAACATTGATGGCTACTGACTAGTGATGAGTAAACCAAAACCGAGACTGCTGTTCCCAGAATAGTTTTATAAATTATAACTTATTCATGACAACTCAAAATTATTCTGGTATAAAAAATCGTTGTGTCTATAATCAAAATGAATTAAAATAATTGATTTAGATGCTTTTTTTTATCTTAGATAAATAATTGAGTATAATATTATTTATATTTGCACTTTTATATATTTTTATTTTTTGCCATTCCTATAAAATACCCTGAATAAATTGTAATGCTATAGAAAATATATTCATCTGAAGAAATAGATAGCCTTTATTTAAATTAAATTTAATAACTAAAGAAAAATGTTTCCCTATAATTATATTTATCACTCGAAATAAATACCGTGCATGTATTTTAGATTAGACGTAGTGTTGTTATGACATAACACATAAAACGTGAATTACAACACGAAAGCTGTCTAATAACAATAAAGTTTTAACATTACTTAATTGTTAAATCAATAAGATTATCGACAATTTTAATTTGCATTAAGAAATTCGTAGGAAAATATAATGCATTCTTATCAGTGTGCTGAAAACAGATAAAAAGTTACTTTGAAAATTACACAAATCTCAAAAATATTTAAAATATTGATATTTGTTCCTCTTATAAGTTAGTTGTTTTTAAATATATTAAATTAAATATCTTATTAAGTAGGTAAGATATTTTTTTTTTAAAATATGATAATGTGTCAAAAATGCTTAAGTTTTTGATATTTTTTTAATGACCTTTAATTTTTTTTAAATTTTTTTTAATGATATTTTTTTTAAAGTGATAAAATGTGTAAAAGGATGAAAACAGATAAAATATGCTTAAAGAAATGCATAGATCTCAAAAATATTTAAAATATTGATATTTGTTAATTTTATAAGTTAGCTTGTTAAATATAATACATTTTATTTCTTATTAAGATTTAGGTAAGTTAAATGTAAGTTATAACTTATGTAACTTAAATGTTTGGATTAAAATATGATAATATGTAATATGTATTAAAGTTTTTGAATGTCTTCTCAATTAAAAGTTCATTATTTAAAAAAAAATTGTTGTAAAAGTCACACGATTTAAGCCAATTAATATATAGGTACATTTTTTAATTATTAGTAAGATTACAAATATGTTATGTTATGTAAATTATGTTTTAAAATTAATGAAGGTTGTTTTATTTGTATTGTATTTTTATCCATATAATAGAATAATATTATATTATAAAGATAAAAAATATAAACATGTAATAAAAATAATAATTATATTATGTTATATTGTAATACTTATGGGCTTCTTTTTTTTTTCTTTTTTTTTTTAATATCTGGTCACCATAAGGTGCGATTCTTAAGGACGGGTCTGTAGAAGCGCGATTTGAATTTTTGCGACGCGACTGAGTAGGTATTCCGTACAACTACAAAATTCAGTCGCAAGAGACACACAGCAGGTAAATAATCTACATTGTTATCATAAGACATTTTAAAATTATATAGGTAAATCAAATAAACGGTAAATAAACGGTATCAAATTAAAAAGTCAACGATAATCGGTCACGCCTCTATTGCGTTTTGACCGCCTACCAAGCAGTTGTCAGTTGCGCGATTAGAGACGCTACAGCCGCGTGGCGGTGTTGGGAATAGGTTTCATTTAAAAACAGGAAAAGCAGTTAAAATTAAAGTCGCGCTGCGTCAACCGCATCAGTCGTGCATCTATAGACGCGCTCTAAGGAATCGCACATATAGTTAGAGTGCATTAATTATGTGTGAAGCTCGCGTTTATCAAACGGTTTTTAAAGCGTATTCGAATAAAAACGTGTTTGAAAGCCGCAAGATGCAATCGAAGTACGTCAGATGGCAGCGGCGGAGGGTGGCTAATCGGTGTGTGTGTTTGTGGGGGAGGGGAGTAGGGCCGACGTTCGACAGTAAATTAATGCAGCATATTTTCACCATTTCACATTATCTTTGTACTTTGACCGTGTACCGCCGATACCTATTGTGTGTTGAATCGCGGGTAGCCGATTACCTACGACTAGTTTTATATAATTGATAGTTATTATTATTAAATTGTGAATTTCACATATTATAGCACTATTAATACACCAAAAAATAGGGATTAACAGTAGGAAAAAATACATATATAGCTATATAAAATGTATACAAACTTTAAAAAAAACCCCATTTTACCCCCTTAGAAGTTGAATTTTGAAAAATCCTTTCTTAGTGCGCCCCTACATTACTTAAGAAACCTCTGTACAAAATTTCAAGTCCCTAGACCCAGCGGTTTGCTCTAAGCGTTGATGAATGATTGGGGGCGGTCTCTTACATGTATATAGAACATAGGAACCAATTTATATATATATATATATATAAGCAGATAATGTTTCTGCGACTAACAGGGTTATGGGACCCTAGTACTCAAAAACCAATTCCTGTATTCCTTACACGGTATTCGTTTGTGAATGAACTATTGAACTGTATTTCATTGATATCATTGTAATCAACTGCTAATATTTATGAATGGAAACGAAACCAACTGTGACTGTTTTACTACAAAAAGTTTTTTTACTACGGCGGTTTTACTATAAAATCAGTTTGAAGGTATCAGGACTCCAGGAACGAGTGGTCACAGTTAATAGCATCCCGACTAGAAATACGGCGGTTCTTCGTGCACAATTGTATACGTCATTGTAAAACATCTGGTCTATCTGATCGATATTTGCAGGGCCGTGGCAAAGAGGGAGGTGGCTAGAGGTGCATACGCCCCGGGCGCGATACCTGGGAAGGCGCAAAAATGAAAAATTTGCAATTTAATTGTTATAAGTAGGACTCGGAAGTTGATGAGCTTAAAAACATTAAAAAATGACCGAAAAAAATCAAATATAACATAAAAATGACAAAAAATGTCATTAAAAAATTACCTAAAAAAATTAAAAATATTTGTTTTAAATTAATAAAAATACATTTTTTTAAATATTTTACTCTATTTTACCGTTACATTCAGGACCGTATTTAGCACCAATTTAACACCAGGAGGCAACAATAAAAATCGATTCATTATAACAAATACAAATTTCTGCGGGTTGAAAAAGATCTTTCTGAAGAACAATTCATTGCTGTTGTACACAAAAACATTCTAAGTGCAATGTCAATACAAGGATAGATATTTATAAGCAGTAAATCTTTGGATCTGTCGACAGTACTCGACCATTACCGAGTATGTGTGTGTGTGTCGTGATGCCGTGATTGGAGATATATTTATTTTTTTTAAGACACGCTTTTTATTTTGAAAAGAAGTTTTACTTCAAAAATATTAGATCATTAAATATTTAAAATATAAAAAATTAGCCGCCAGAACAACAGCACCCTGCTGTAGCTCCCTCTTAAATTCGGTCCTGGTCATATATTCAATAAATTTATTAAAACTTGCAAATGTCCTTAAAATATGAAATTAAAAAATGACAAATATTTGTTTTATAAATTGATCAAAGCTTAAAAATTACTCAAAAATCAAAATAATTATTATACGATCAGAGCGTATTTGATTTTACCAAAAGTAAATAAACGACGATTATTTGTTCATAAATATTTACATTTAGAAAAATTTCTCTCCACGTCCACTGAAGTGATTGGGACATACAGACGAGCACTAACAAACGTTTTAATTTTCATAATTTCGAAAATATTACGAAAAAAATAACAAAATTTAGATATGAGGACGCTACACGAAAAGCGAAACGTACACAACAGCCGAGAAATCGCGCTGAGATGTTTTCGAGATTCACAAGCACGCGACGTTTAAGCCATCCCGACAACTCGCAGTCAGCGATGGTCAACGATTGTATTCAGTCGGGAACGATATTCATTATTTTTTGAACCTTCACTTATGACAGTTCGGCTAATAGATATAATATCATCTAAACGTACCTGCTCGATTTGTATTTATCGCGTTATATATATTTACTAAATATTACTTAATAAATAATAATAACTCAAGTCCCAATTAAATTAATATTACCTAAATATGTAAATATTAGTTATCTGAGATAATAGATATCTAGCAGGTAAATGTGTTGCGTATATCTTACATATAATATTGTGTAATATAATATGTGTCTATACCACATAACATTTTTATAGAATTGTTTTTGCTATAATTAATAGTTAATAGCAGTATTTAATTAAAGTTGGTACTTGAGGTATTATTATTATATTGTACGCATTTAATTCGTTTGCTATTCGTGTCAAATTGCATATTGTATATAGGTACGTAATATCACAATTTTACTGAAATTTTCCTCGAAACTTTCATGACTATTATACCATTCTTTTCATACAGTGTTCGCTTACAGAAATAATAAAATGTATTCCACACGAATGTTTTTGATGGTGATTTTAAAAGTATTCGTTTCATAAAGTGCCCATAAATTAAATTTTTACTATTTACTATCTTTATGTACTTAATAATTAATCTACTATTTTTTTATTATACTTATACAATAAATAAATTCTCACGATCTAAACCGTTTACAAGCTATACCGCTCCCTGAAAAAAAAATGTAAATTATACTTAAATTTTAATTAGCGTGAAATTCTCCTCTTATTTAGATGAGATCAATGCAATCCTGGGAATATAAGCGGACAATTATCTACGATGTGCCCGATGCGAAATTCTTAACTCTAAACTCTAAATTCTAGTTTTCTTCACAATAAGCATGTGTTAACATATTTCACGCCTGTATTTGACATAACGATTGCCCGAAATACGCTCTGCCGATCCAGCACCACTTTTTCGAAGTCAGTCTCTGGACACAAGATTAAAGGGGCATCGGAATCGATCACTTTTGGGGATAAATCTAAAATAAATGGTTTATAAAATTGATGTTTGTATTATTTTACATGACCGTTTAAAATACGTAGATAGTAAACCTATGCAGTTATAATTTTAATTAGTAAAATAGTTAAATCCATTTTGTACTGCAAATAGGGCCATATTTAATAGGTAGTTGTGGGATCGTTGTTGTCCCTGAAATATTGCAGAAGACAATAACATTTTTACGGAGATACTAAGTAAAAACAAATCAATTTTTCGCATTCTAAACGGAAAAAATCAATTATGAATAGAGTTCGGAACTTAATGCACTTAAAAAGTACTAAATATGCATGTCCTTATGCGCTTAAAAAAAGTACAAATATGCTTTAAAAATATGTACTTAATTTTTTTTTAACACAAACATTTTCATAAATATAGATATTCTACTAAATATACTTGTAAATAATAACAGTAAATGTGTTATTAGTAGGACTCGGATTTTAAAGCATAATAAACAACAAAAAAAGCACAAAATTGTTTAAAAAAAAAGCAAAAAAAAAAAGCATGACAAAAAATTAACATAAATTAGTTATAATTTTAGAAAACTGAATAAAAAAAATAAAAATTAATTTAAATTAAAAAAATAATTTACTACCGTGTATTTGACAAGATTTTCAGAAGTGAAACTGACTCTACTATCTGACAGGATGTTTTTATACATAGAAATTGAATGCTCTATATCCACCGAAGTAAACGATGCATACTTCGATATCGATGTTATACGATTAGTGAGTACTGAGAGTAGTTTCTACAGGCTATATGCAATAACCGATAAGCTATCGACTTCTAAGCTGTGTCTGTAGATCGATAATCTATACCAGGGGTTCCCAACCCGTGGTACGCGTACCACTAGTGGTATACGGAAGACTCGTAGGTGGTACGTGAAGAAATGATTTGGTATAATTATTATTATTACTATTTTCATTCAATATTATTTGGTTTAGTTTATTTGCTATTATCTAATTTTATAAATATCGATGAAATTGGGTTTGTAATCGTAGCAATTTATTTTTATTATTATTTATTCAACCTGATATTGATGTTCTTGTACAAAATAAACAAAAACAAATATCACATTAAATTTTAAAAATATAATTGTAATTTAAATATTAAGATTTAACTAAATATTGAGATTTATTACTTTTATACATTTAAAATAATAAAAAATTATAAAAATTAATGAATAATAAAAATATACTTTAAAAAATTGTTGGCTCCTAATTAAGCTTTAGAATTAAGGTGGTACGTGTATTGATTATAAAAGTGTCTGATGGTACTCGACGATAAAAAGGTTAAGAACCCCTGATCTATACGTTTAAGTTCGTTCCACATTAATGGTACAGTCACGGTCCGGCGATGGGTAAAATATAATATCTATATTTATATTAATTTTATAATTATTATTGTGGATTTTCACATTTCTTATAAATTATATAAAGTTTTTTTTCATTACTATAGCATAACAAACAAGTTTTTTTTCATTACTATAGCATAACAAACAAATAAAAATTCCACAGCTAGAATAACTGAAAAAAACAATAAAAAAAGTAAAAAAAGCATTTATACTAAAAAAGCAAAAAAAAAAAACAAAAATAAATTCGTTTATTTTGAATCAGATTAACGAGAAACGAATTAATGTATAAAAATTAGATTTTTATCTTAAATATATAAAAGAAGCATTTGCTTTAAAATCCGAGTCCTAGTTAATAGTATATAAGCTAAAGCTAAGCTAAACATAATTTCTAGGTATAAATATATAAGATAAAATAAACTAAAATAAATAGCTTGAAATTTGAAATTTTCTTTCAAAATGTTTCCATTAAATTACATATCTATCTGTAAAGCATAAATAAAAATTAGAAAAAACGCTTTGTCGCTGCTATCAGCTCTTATAAAGGATAATAAGGATGCCTTAACAGCTGTATAATGAAAATGTACTATTGGGAATAATTACTGTATGAATAAAATGAAATAAAAAAAAATAATATTAAACTTTAAATAGACTGTATAATTGAATAACCATGATAATAATAGTAATAATAATAATAATAATATATAAATATAAATAAATAATATACGGCCCACACGGCACGCAACACAAAATAATTTAAATAAAATACGTGGCCCACATGGCGCGCACAAAATAATAATTCAATTTATAATAATAATTTGCCTATGACGGCACACCGCAGTGTATGAATAAAATGTATAATACAATGATATCAATAATAATGAAAATAATAGCCTTTGGTGGCTGGGCCCGTCGGCCTTTACACAACGATGAACACAAATATGGTCGACCAATACTCACTTGTGACTATGTTGAAATGGCTGATTCCATCCACGCGACCGTACCAACCCTGTGATTAGACAATTGCCTATGACGGCATACCGCTGTGTATAAATGAAAATAAATCACAGAATTGGTACGTACGACCACTTAAGCAGTCACCAACGAAAAAACTGCAACGATCCACAGCCCTGGACGATGACACAATGAATGAAAACCACGTTATTCACAAAACGAAAATGACACTACTCAAAAAACGTGGTTTGAATGAAAATGGCTGCGGACGTACGGACTTGACAAAAATGAAATTAGATGTGCACACCACGAAGACACAAAAACGAGGCGAGATGGAGCCGACGACATTCACCACGAAGGCTAAGGCCGCTGAACACCACAAAATGAAGATAAATGTCTCAGTGCCACCACACTAAACCAAAAAACACGAGAACTTATGAAACTTTGTGGAACTGAGAACATGACTTTTACTTTTACAAAAACATAACCGAAAAATTTCGAAAACGTGGAAATAACGACACTTTCATGCGATGATAACAGCGCGATTGCGTACACGGCCGGTCGCACACGGAGGCTTATCACTGCCGCCGACGAGGGTTGCGGATACGCAACGCACCGCTACGCATACGAAAATGATAACATAAAATGACAACCAAATGAATTGATACATCATAAACACGCTTAGAACCTAATTCATAAGTAAAAAATACGTTTTGTTTTTATATATTGTTTTTTTTTATATAGTCGATGTGAATGAAATTTGAAATGTTTATCTTACAGAAATGAAAATACCTTGGAATATCTTCGTGTTTTAAGGGATATTGCTCATATAAACTAAAAGATTTGAATGAACTTCAGAACACTACTTAGGATATAACTGACAATGATAATAAAGATTTCATGACGGAATATAAATGTTTTGGGTGTATCTCACTAATATTTTACGTTTTAATTAATTCATTAAATTAATTTCTAATTACGTGTACAATATAATATGCTTTCTTTATCTTTATTGCATTAAATTGTGTACGCACTTTATGATAAAAAATAAGTAAAGTCGTTGGTAATAGGCGATGCTCAATTTTGTTTGTTTTTATCATATTGCCTTTTCCACGTTTGGCATTATACATAATACCATTGTTTATAAATAGTATAGATAGCTCACTGCAATACAAAATATGCTGCGTAACTTTTGCCGATAGAGGGCCGTAGATTGTTTATTATATTTATTTGATATTTTATATATATATATTTGTTGCTGCTGTAGGGCCAACACTTATTATTATTATTATTTTATTATTTGGTGTGTGCCGTGTGGGCCACACATTATTTATATTATTATTAGTGTGCGCCGTGTGGGCCATACATTATTTATATTATTTATTTTGTTTTTTATTATAATTTCTTATACCACATATTTGGTCTTTATTATTTATTATTTTTTTTTGATTCCTGTCGTGAAGGCACCTTTATTTATTTTTATATAAGCGCTGAGCGCGACATTGCTATTAAAATA
>NW_020273570.1:148289-321757 GCF_003268045.1 Sipha flava | reverse complement strand
ACGATATTCGTTAAAAACACTGTTCAGGGCTTCTCAGCGTTGGCTCGGGTTCTATTCTACGTCGAGCCGATCGATTGCCTGGCATCGTGCGCAGCGGCCGCGCCAGGGATGTGCCAGTTAGGTGTCCCTAACATTGACCATGGGCATTTAATAATTTCGTCACGAGCAGAATGATTTGATAACGAAGTTTTGCCATAGTGCTATAGCAGTTTAACATTTTAAAATATACTAATTACACAGACTTCTATACTAAACTAGATAAGGTACTCGCGTTATCGGATGAAGCATTATCAACGTTAGGTCTCCATTTTGTTGGTTGGCAAAGCATTGTACATTTTGTATTATGCACATGCTAAGTGAATTATTTTTTAAGTATTTTATACAATTATACATTTAAATACTTTATATTTTAGTTGTTTTTTATTATATTAAAGTTATAATAATTATGCCAGTATCGTGTGTGGCATTTGGATGTTCCAATAGGTATAAATCCGGTCAAAATATTAACTTTTTTTGGTAAATTTAATTATGTGTATTTAAAATTAAATTAACGGTTTGGTATCTATACTCATAATTCCTAATATATAGATACATTCGTTTCCATCAATCATTAATACCTGTTTTCTTATACTAATTTCAAAAAATTAATCTGTTTTCGTTATTTTATAGATTTTCTTTGAATAATGAAAATGTAAACCAAAAGTGGATTATTGCATTGAGACGAAAAAATTTTATACCTACTCAATGGAGTCGTATATGTAGTATTCATTTCATTGAAAGTGATTATGATATATATCAATATTATCGTATGGTTAAAATATCAATATATATATATATATATCGATATATCAAAACAAAATATATGCTAATAGTATGTTGGAAACATTATCTGAACACAATTGTAACCATAAATATTCTCACTCCATATTAGTTGATGTAAAAAATAGAGGAGGGTTGATTAATAGTTCAATTAATGTAATTAAAATAATTAGATTTATTGAAAATACCTTAATTCAATTAACTTCTAGTCTTAGTACATTAAATATACCTGGTTTAAGTAACAAAATTATTCTTGCTGTAAAAAATTATGTATATAGTTGTAGTATTTTTAAAGATTTGAATTGTAACAATGATGGTTTTTTAAAAAACCATAGATTAAATTTAGTAACCTTAATTTGTAAACAATATTTAAAAATTAGATTACATCATTTGTCTAGTTTAAAAACAATTAGTAATGTCAGTAAACGACGTTTACTTACTAAATTAATTATTTTCAATCACCAATAGTAATTAAATAGGGGACCTTTTAAACACTTATTCTTTATAAACTTGTGTTATTTTATTAACTTATTTTATCTCTATATATTATAATTTAACATAAAATTTATATTTTGTGAATATTTTGATGAAAACCATAAAGTTGATTTAATTGATAAACCTACCTGAATAATACTTATGTTTTACTTTAAAACTTCTAAAATTAAATTAAATTTTATTGGTATTTTTATTCAAATATGCTTATCAAGATGAAAAAGTTACCAACTTGGGTGGTTTTACATTATTATACATTTTTATTTATTATTCATTAGTTTATTGTTTAAAAATAATAATATAGTGAATTAATGAATATAATTTTTCTGCTTACCATCAAAATGGCGGATGTGTGATAAGAGCTTAACAGCTGGGCTTCACCGCGCTCCGCGTAAAATTCCCTAAGTACCTTATCTATAGTATAGAAGTCTGTGTTGGTAATAGACGGTGCTCAATTTTGTTTCTTTTTATCATATTGCCTTTTTCACATTTGACATTATACATAATACTTAAGCAAAGCTCGTCTTATGTATATTGCGGAGTGATTTTATATATATTCCCCCCCCCCCTAATATACGCTCCTGTGTCTATCTGTAGTGTTCTAATACTGCACGTACTATCGACCGAAATTAATTTATTTCGATAATACGCAGACTGGACCACGACGGAAACGCGCGTAGAACCGAGCGACGTAGACGTTGCGTCGAGCGCGCGTCCTACTCCTGCGATCCTGGTACGAATGCGCCCACTTCCACCCCCTGAATACGATGTTGTAATAATAATTACAACATAAATATATAAAAATTAATAGATTCGATAAGAAATGTTTATGATTTAAACCATTCCTATTAAAATGATGATACTTTTATTTTACATATTTTTACATATTTTGGTATAATTATATTTTTTTACATATTTTACTAATTTTTAAATATTTTTAAACATATTTTTATCATTTCATCATTCATACGTCTTCTTTGACTGAAAATACAAAAAATTATTTCAAAATTAGATCCAGAAACTTCTATCGCTATTGGAAAAGCTCAAAATATTATGCTAAATGAAACATTGAAAATAATTTAATTTTAATCAAAAATAATTTAACAAAATTATTAATAAAAAATATGTCCCCAAATGATAGTATGCAAATTGTTGAATCAGCGATTAAAACTCGTAAACGGACCAATAGATGTTGTAAAAAAGAAAATTCATGCTGTTACAGAAAAAAATTCCAGGCAATATTGATTTTAAAACAATCAATGATATAATAAGTGGCAGACACCCTTCTAAAAATTTGGAATTATCGCCTTCTGATATTACGCACTTGAAATATGCTTTTAATACATCGGTTTATATGAAACGATAATTTAGCCGTTTTAAAAATATTTTGATACCTAGTAGGCGACATTAAACATTTGATAATTTAAAAGATATTGTAATAATTCAATGCAACAAATCATTTTGATAATTTAATAATAATAATCACTTTTTTCCCCCACATATTTTGATGTTTTTAGCACATATTTTAAAAATTATACTTACATATACATGTAAATATTTCTGTATTTTTATTATATATAAATTCGTTCCCTAGTCATAATTATAGCCGATGCCAAATTTTGTTTGTTTTTATCATATTGCTTACTCCTCGTTTGGCATTATACATAATACTTAGGCAAAGTTCGTATTATGTATATTGCCGAATGATTTTTAGCATTTTATATAATGCCTACGCATTTTGCAAAATACTTGATTATTCATATTACCGGTAACACACACACACACACACACACACACACACATATATATATATTCAAAAGTATTTAATTGAGACTAAAATTAAAAAAAAATCTAAATTAAATTCTGAGATAATTCACGTATGGGGAAAGTAATATGTGCTGCCGCCGTGTTTCTGGTGTTTGCTATTCCTGCGTTCCTGGTACTCGGCTTGTTGTAAAAGGCTGAATGAGACCCAAAATCTCAGCGGAGCGAGCTGATCAGGAATTAATTTTTGATGGTTATGAGAACCGTCAACATTTTTATCATTTTAATTACTGACTAGTGAAACGTAGATTTTATGTTTATAAATGCTCTATCCATACCCGTCGTGGTGGTGCACCTGGAACCCACCAACCGTGAGGTGTCATACTCGCTCACCACTTCCGTCGGCACCAGACAGAGAGCAGAACGTAATGGACCGTTATCGTGTCATACGAAATAACGATGTTGAAGGGATTTTGGTACAAAAAATATATTTTAATAAATGTACTTGTAAATAATAACATTACACATGTACATGTATTATTAGTATTTTATACTAAGCTAAACATAATTTCTAAGAATAAAAATATAAGATGAAATGAAATAAATAGCTTGAAATTTAAAATTTTCTTTCAAAATTTTTCCATTAAATTATGGATCTATCTGCAAAGCATAAATAAAAATTAGAAAAAACGCTTAGAACCCAATTCATAAGTACACACGAAATACATTTTGGTTTTATATTTTGTTTTTTATATATAGTTGATGTGAATGGAATTTAAAATGTGTATCTTACATATAATCGATTCCTTAAATACGGATTCAGGAGGGGTGCAGTGGCCCCCTAAAATACGTCTACCTGTAGTGTTTCAAAATTGCACATACGATTGACCGAAATGAATTTATTTCGGGAACACGCAGACCGGACCACGACGGAAACGCGTAAAGAACCGGGTGACCACCGAGCGCGCGACCTACTCCTGTGATCCTGGTACGAATGCGCCCACTTCCACCCACTGAATACGATTTAGTAATAATAATTACAACATATGTATAATAGTTATATATAAAAGATAAATAAATCGATAATGACGAATGTGAGAAGTTGTCCAGAGTCATTGCCCAGAGGCGATACACTTTTTTCCCCTTCAATAAATTGTTATTTGTTTTAATTTTAATAAATACACAGTTTAACATATAAATTGTTTGGTGGTATTAATTTAAAAATAACATTTAAGCGCGTTTTCCTGTTACGGTCCATTTGAAATTTATTTTCTGTGTTATCAATTTATAAAATTATTTGCATATTACTTTCAATTATGTGATTGTGGTTTTTAACTTAAAAGAAATATTTTCAAACTCCAATATCAATCTTGAAGTAAGTACATTCTGAATCATCATTTCATACTTTTTCGATAAATATACACTTTTGAGGCCAAAATCTTTCAAAATATTTATCAATAATTATCAATTTTTTTCCCAGATGTTAACAGAATATGAGATTTTAGAACAGTTGGTTGCTATTACCGATGATATGACATTTGATTCGGATACGGTGGAGATTCTGATGCAGAAGACTATGCCACCAATGCAAATAACTCTTTAACACATTAAGTTTGGCATTTATCTACCAGATCATAAGGTAAATAAGCTTAATAATTATTTTTTTAATTTTATATTATATTTAATTAAAATATTTTTTCGCACGCAGGTTCTAGTATGGCTGAAGCTGAAAGGCCTAATGTAGCAAATATTGAACAAACATATAACAACATTACTTCTATTTCTCAAAGTTCATTTTAATTTATAATTATTCAACATTTTGATTAGATTTTTATATGTATTTGTTTTATATATTATAAAAAATAGAAATAAGTTGGTACAAAATTATTGTACTATACAATTTAGTATATTTTATGTACCTAGGACCTGTATTACATTATTTATTATTTTATATGATTTTATCAAATTTGTATTATCTTTCTATCACTCATAATTTTACAGTTGTTGATCATATGCCAAAATTAATTGATAAGTATAGAAAATGTAAAACGTGTAGTACCAAAGCTAAAGAAAAAAGATCAAATATGATTTGTTCTAAACGTGAAATAACACTATGCAAACAATGTTTTGAACCCTATCACAAACCTACCAAGAACTGATTATATTTTATTACTTTTTATTATGTATCTAGAAAATTCCAGAAGAGAATTGTTTTATTTTTGAAATCATATATAATTTTTTTTTATCAAATTTTTTTTATTACATTCATATAAAGAAATAAAAATGCTGTAATAATATTTTAATTTATAAACTAGATACCAGGTAGGTAATTGATTATGTTATTTTTTTTTAATGAAATTTGTTGTTTTACTTTTATTTTATTATAAATTTATTAGTTGATTTTTAAAAGATATATAATTATTATTTATTTTTTATCAACTTTAATTTTTTACACCAATACATATAAAGAAATAAAAAGATTTTAATAATATTATGTAAATTATACCAATTTATTGATTATTATTTTTTTAAATGAGATTTATTATTTTACTTTTATTTTATTAGAAATGTATTAATTAATTTATAAACCAACTAAGTAAGTATAAGTTCAATGGTTTTTTTTTTTTTATTATTATTTATGAATTTAATACATTTTTCTGGGATGTGCATTATAGAAATGTTATAAACTATTTGAAGAGTTGTATTTTTAAAGTTTTAATAACATATTATTTATTTACTTTTTTACTATATTTATATAAGTTTGAATTAGTCTTTTATATTTTTCTAAGCAAACGCATTAGTGGAAAATATATTACCATTGCCCATTTGATAAATTCCATGGTTGTAAAGGAGCAAAGAGAAACTATTTTCCCACCACTTTTCCAACTATGCAAAACAAACAAAAATTTTTCCAACATTTTTCTTATAATCAAAGTATTCCAAAGTGAATGTATACCAATTTTCAGAACAATCTAATGATTTTTTTTTTGTTCTGCCCTATAAAGGGTTAAACATATAAACACAGAACGAAATAACATTGGTAAAATTAACAAATTCACAATATCAAAATTTGATTATGGAGAAGGTACTTCTTTAACAATGATTATATTGATTTCACAAACAGTTTGTTGAATTAATAAGAAGTGTTTCTTGAAATATTTAATATATTGTTAATTTAACAATCATACAATGTTCAAATTTAACAATTGTACTATAATATCCTCTGATGTAAAAATCCGTAATAATGTGTCTAAAAATGGTTACTTAATTACTATTAGTTCTACTATATAGTTAATACTATTTTTATATTCTAAGAGTTTATGATAACAGGAGATATTGTTAATCATGATAAGATTTTTCTTTAATCTTACAATATATTTTTGTAGTTTTTAAATGTTTTTATATTAATACAAAAATGTTCTTAAAATCTTAAGTATTTATTTTTATTGTGTTATGAACTTATCACTCGTCTGTCATCAGAATACAGTTCATTTACCTATGTCATAATTAATTTTAAAAACAATAGATTGGACAGTCTAGTAAAAAATTTAAATATTACAAGCATATAAGTTAGTTGTTATTTTTAATTTTATTCAATTATTATTTGTTACAGAATAAAAATTATATTATTAATATACATTTTTTTGAGTTTTAACCCAATATAAATATGCTTTGTTTTATTCGTGAAGAACAAATACACACACTTGCATCTTTTGTTATTCATTTTAAAATAAAATATATCCTTGGTCTGTAAAGCACTTATATTCGTAAATAAAATAATTATTGTCAATCATTTCAACCTTTAAGTAGTTTTAAAAAAACATGTTCTGATTAAACATACTGATACATTAGAAAATAATGAAATAATACAATGTAGGAATTAAGAGTTAAATTCTCATTTAAAACATAATGTCAGTACACATGATGATGTAAATATAGTTAATAATACATTTGACCAAACACTTCAAATACCTAATGAAAATGTACTTAATTTTAATGAAAGTATTGAACAGTTTCATTGGTTAGCTACATATTTTTGTCTAAACTTGCATAATAATAACTTTTGTAGAAGTGATGTGCTTAATATTAAAGATGATATAGAAGTAAAACTCATAAAACTAATCATTTTATTATTGAAAAATATGATTAAAAATGATATTAAAGACCCATTGATTTTACCTAAATTTTCCATGGTTATTTCATGGATTTTAGATCCCTTTAAATATTGTAAAACTGAACATGTCTTAAATAATTGGTTAGCTACAAATAACATAAGTGACAAATTGCAATGAGTTACGATCAACAATGAAATACAATTATTAGGTAGGTAATAGTGGTGAATTAATGTATGATGAACTTAGTATTAAAGGGATTTTGATGCCATTGAAATTTCAAATTAAAAAATACTTTGAACAAAGTAACAATATAATTTTGCATTTAAAAACGTTATTTAACATTATGATAATTTAATGTATTCATCAGTCTCTAATGAAAATTATAATCTGTCCAACTTTGTTCAAGGATCCTTATGGAAAGAAAAAATACTTTCTTTTCAAAATAAATTAGTAATGCCATTTTTCATATATGTATATTGATGATTTTGAAATAATCCACTAGGATCTACATCCATTGATAATATTGAATGATAATATTGATAAGCTATATCTTAATTTCATGCTACTTTTGGCTCTTCAAAATTTAAGAGCGTTTAAAGAACACAAAACATTTTTTAAAACTATTTCAATCAATGGAAAATACAAATAAAGCTACATATCGAACTCGAAGAAGAATATATAGAAGGGAAGTGAAAGTTTTATTATTTAGTAATCACACTTCGTATAATGGTAGGTATATGGCATTATAAATATAATAATGCTATAATTTAAATATTAGATAAATTTAATGGTAGGGGTGTGGGTTCATAATGTAGCACCCCCAAGATTTGAACTGTAGTTAATACGAAAAATTTGAATAATTTTATAGGTCCCTAATGAAATTTTTCTGACATATATCCGGTGGCATGTCCAACTAATGTTATACAGTTTCTATTATCAGACATTGATATTTGCTTAAAAACACGCATATATTAATAAAGTATAATCCGCTTATTATGATGCCAAACATAATGAAATTCCAGATGAAAAGATCCCCTGCCATGTATTTAGTTGATTTTATAGTTCATATATGCAGTAAATTTGGTTGGATATTTCGATATCGGTTACAACAATGTAGTTTTTAAAAGAAAATTAGTTCTTTTATCCACTTATAAACAATAAATTGGATTTCGTCTGATATGATACATCATTATCTAATCATTAAT
This sequence comes from Sipha flava, assembly GCF_003268045.1. Classification (NCBI taxonomy): domain Eukaryota; kingdom Metazoa; phylum Arthropoda; class Insecta; order Hemiptera; family Aphididae; genus Sipha; species Sipha flava. Next base: position 313,362 of record NW_020273570.1, on the reverse strand, counting down.
ATACATGTATAACACTTACATTATACGCATTTTCTAATTGATCAAGTATGTATTTTTGTTTAGTTAAACAGCGGTATTAATACACTAGAATTATTTAAGGGATTATAAAATATTGCTAATTATGTAAATAAATTGTATTGTTGCAGTTATATACAAAGTATTATAACTGATTTTTTTTTTTCATAAAAATTGTAAACATAAAAAATGAGGTTAACATAATACTACGTATTATAATACATATACAATATATGTAGGTTTTCTTTATTTATAAATATGTAATCTGGTTTAAATAATTTTACATTTGTAATACAAAATATTTTTTTAATAAACCGATTTCTCAAAAAAATCAAGTTTTTTTTTAAGTTATTTATTGTCTTTCGGTTGTAATGATCAGATTCTCTAGGGCCCTTGAAGAGTGTTATAATCGGATACTACTGTACTACGAACTGTTCAAAGATAGTGTATGCAAAAATTGTTTTAGTTTAAAATTATAGACAAATTGTACATAAAAGTTTGATCAATTTCCATAAGCAGTGATAAAAATAATTAGTTTAAAGTTTTAATAATCAATTTTATACTATTAAATTAAGTTGACATGAAAAGGAAAAAATAATGTTTATTATAATTTATTCATTTACTCTTTAAGAAAGCTTTTGATACATTCAAAAAATTAGTATGAGATTTTAATTTTAACATTAAATTTGATTATTTATTTCTCAGTACAAATTCTTAGCTAAATTAAGTGAGCAATATTTTCAATCTACAACTTATGTATAAATGGACGTTTTATTTATATTATTATATATTATTAATAAATATTTTAGTTTATAATAAAAATATAAGAATATATCTTATCAATAATTTCTTTCACAGTAATTTAATGACCAATATCATTAACTTATTGGCTATGAGTGAATAGTTTTTTATTATAATAAAATATTATTTACTTAGGGCGTGGTAATTTATCATAATATATAAACTTAAAGAAAAATAACATACATTTAATGAACTTTAGAATATCATTACATCACAAGCGTAGAACAAATTATAATACAGATTTTACTTATTTTTACACTTAATTATTGGAACCATATGAAACTTTTTTTTAAATACATCTGTATTGATATACATAGCTCTAAAGCTAATTAAAATTCACACAGTTAAAAATTAAATTACAATTATTTGATTGGAAAAACCACTGGTATTTAATATTATATTTATTAAAGCATATTAAAAAATTTAATTTAAAATTTTTCATTTGTCGCAATTTGTCTGAATGAGTTAAGGTATAGCAATTGGTGATGTTTTGCAACATCTTCAGTTGTTTTTTTTAGAAACCGTGAACCTTGAGTTGATCAGGTTTAGCAAGACCACTCTTAGTTAGCCACTGGCAAATGTTTTCTCGCTGGTCACCCTGTAATTGCAACACTTCACCATATTCAGGATGGTCAACTACTGTACCGTTGCAAGAAAACTCCTGTAGACATAAATATTTTTAATTTAATACAATATACAAGAGTTATAGTTTGGTTAATTTTAAATATTTAAAAGATATTAAGATATGATAAGTATGATTTTTATAATTAATTTGAATTCATCATTAAGTTTATTAAAAAAAAAAAAATTGGTGAAATTAAAAATGTTATCTATACTAAAATAAATCATGTCAAAATTATTTAAGTGTATAACTGATACAACTAAACTACATTAGAACTTGTTGGGAAAATATTGAAGTCAATAAATCATGTTAATTTTCAATAGTGTTTATTGAGGGATTTTTAGATAAAATAAAAATGAATATATGCTTCTGAAGTAAAATTAATAAAGAATTCAAATCAGTTATCAAAATCCTTAACACATCATTGGAAATTTCTCAATTTGTATGTTATATGACATATAAAGAGAATACTACTTTTAATATTTTTCATTAATTAAAAGACACATGTTGTCTATATCTAACCAAAATTTAAGACAAAGGAATTTTTTTTTTAAATGTAAGCTAACTAGAATATATTTAATAATTTGTTGTCAGCTACATCTATATGGTAATTCATTTCATCAAGTATTGTTTTATTATTTCTTTGTGAACACGAAAATTGGTACTTGGGCATTATTTATAACACAATTAGTTTTTTTATGACAAAAAATAAAAATTTTTGATGTTTATGAGTTTTTTAAGTATTTATATTTAATTTTTAATTTTTATCAATTTATTAACCAAGAAAAATATTATAAATTTAACAAGTTATAAGTATGAAATATAAGTAGGATTCACATATTCATATTTTCATGTAAAAATGTTCAGTAATAGTACCTTTTTGCAGACACGCACAATCTTCTTTAAGTCATATTCTGATGACAGACCTTGAACCGTTGTTAATGTTTTACGACCATTACGCTGTTGAATTCTTATGTGAACAAGCCTTTCCTGAATTTCATCTTCTCCACCCTTGATTGCATCCGCAAACGGGTCTTAAATATAAAATACCAACCATAAGTTATTTCAAAGAAGCAATAGAAAGATTTGATGATTACAACAATTATTACAAAAATATTAAAAATAATAACCTACAATATTAACTGGATACAATTGTATATAATTTTGAAGGCAACATTATAAAAACTTAACTTATTATTAAACTATAACGCAATGAACAAAGATCATTAAAAGCAATAGTGAACACTATTATATACTTCATCCAAGGTCGAGATGACGCGGTAAGATTATGGATCATGAAAATAAAATGTATTATGTTCTACTCGGAGGTTGAAAGTGTTTAAGTTGAGGACTTCATACCGATAACCGCATAAAATGTTACATCATTGTAGATGGTGAAACCGAACGTTTCAATGATGGTAAAGGGCGACAGTTTTCAGCCACGGATAAAATCGTAGGAAATCGTCACGTGTGCGAACACTTGTAAAATATAAGAATATAAAATTGATAGTAAATACGTTTCGAAGATTTTAATTAAAAAAAGAAAAAAAAAGTCTACCCACGCAATCGTTGATTATAACGCGTGATCGGCGACGCAATATCGCGCAAACGCCGAGGACCAAGGAATAAGCGGACGGGTGTATGGAAGAACACGGTTCCGAGGACGACGTGAAAAAAATTAAGCGTGAACGACAACGAATGACGCGACGGCTCCGCGGAGACACACGTGCGAGCGATACATTTAATGACAACAAAGGAACCATGGACGCGCGCGCTTAAACACTTACCAAACACGTTGAGGTTTTGGATCGACATATTTATGTTTGCGTCTACTGTGATATATACTATGTCTCTTGGAACACCGCTGGACGATGACGACGACGACGACGGTGATGGATGTCGGCCGGTGGTTGCTGCTAACGGAGCGTTGCGTACAATTGGTAAGGACCGTATGAGACGCGTCGACGGACGGTTCGGCAGACACACACACAATAGCGTGAGCCGTTTGGAAACACGAGGAGGGAATTCGGAACGATTCCTCGTGTGTGCGTGTTCGTTTGCGCGCGGCGGGCGGGCAGAATGGAAAAGGGGAGAGCGGTGGGGCTATGGTGGTCGAGCGTCGTCCCTTTGTTGTCGCAGCATAACCACCGTTGCCGTCACGGGCGCTTACGATGCGCATCCAGGGAGATTGTAGAAATATGCAGTACAACATGGCAACGTTGCGCAGCTGAAGTAAACGCTTCAGTACCGGCAGTGTCATTACGAGATTTACGAACCTGTTACCGGGGTACTGGCATCCAGTGTCTCCGTAGGGCGCGCAAACAACCCGGAGGTTCCTATTTTTATATATTTTTTTTTATAATCACGGCTGAATCACCCTGACTTTTTAGATCTTCCATAATGTGTCTTATAAGTATGTCCAATATTTACTTAGGCGAATCTTCGTGTCGACTACGAACACCCACCCTGTTGTTATATCGAAAACCAACTGTGTTACATTCCTCCATTAACATATTTGTGGTCAGGGACGTCCGTTGTAATGTAACTCAAAGGGGATTTAATAATATATGGATATTTGATATGAGTCGAGACCGGTTTTATGTAAAAAAAATTGATTTTTTTATTTATTTTAATTATATTTTATTTATATTCATTTTAGTATTATGTCCCGTATTTAATGAAAATTATTTTGTTACTCAATTTTTAAAATATACCTAATCATAGTAAAATTAAAATATAATTTTACTATAATATGTGAATATAAATAGATAATTATTAAAAAAAATCTGGAAGGGAAACCCCTTACGCTTCCCTCGTAACTACACCACTGATTCCCTCCATTCAGTATTGTTATGCAGACAACTTTAACTATGTTTAATAATCATAGGTTTTTCTGTGCCTAACATATATGTTGAACGTCCAAACATTGGAAAAATATCTCGTGTGACAACGGTAACAGCAGTGTTACTAACCATATAATATTCATTATTGTTAATTGTATGATTTTTTAAATTTTTAACACTTATGTAAATATTTTTTTATGAATATACAATCATTTGATAGAAAATAAAATAATTTATGTCGTGCATGCATACGCGGAGGGAATATTTTCATAATTTTAGCACCTCTTTGATCTCCATTCGATAAGCGCTCATAGATAGCTTTTATTTTTTAATTTGTGAGTTGTATTCCGTACAAATATAAATCTATAGTCTGTTATAGTATCAATAGTGTAACAATATCGTTTCAAGAAAACGCCAGCAAGGCAAAATTACGGTAACAAATTTTAATATTTCACATTCCATGATCTCACTTCCACAAGGTTCAAGCTGTTGTCACTAGATGGCGATTCTCATATCATTTCGACCGTAATTGTTCCGTAATTTTATTATGTCAATAAAAAAAATGTTGCCGATATTAACAACAAGTCTTTAATTTAGGAGGGGAAATTATTTTTAGCAAAACTTTAAATTAAATAGAGCTTTAAATCTATGAATACTTACCTAAATTTTATATTTAATCTAAACTCAAAAGTTGTGAGTGTGATGAATTGTGATTACCATTACCTAGGTAGGTATCACAATGATACTACACTACGATCTACAAATCAGTATTAAAAAACGTTTTTACAACAGTTACAGTTTTTTTTTTTTTACAGTTACTGTTTATTATTGAATCAAAGTTGAGTACCTGTATACCATATCTAATTAGAAATTTAAGAAATATTATAATATAGGTATTAATTTATATAAATATTATTAATACCTTATTAGTTTAGTACTTAGGTGATAAAAAGTAATTAATTTGCAATGTACGCGTCGGTTTGAAAAGGGAACATCGGCGACCTTGCATGTACAAAGATTTTAAGTAAACCTATCTGCATTAATATAAAGTAATTCTATATAAGTGGGTAAAATTACGAAATATTCAAAATGTTCAAATTTCGGCTAGTAATAATAAGAATAAGTTTATTTGTAATAGTTCGTAGGCGTATAAGTTTAATTTACTATTTTTTTGAATTTTTTTTTATTTAATTTGCTATTGTCGGGGACATTACAGCAATACAATTAAGTGGTAATACACGATAATTTATAAAATATACATTTGTATTAATCAAATTAAGAAGCCAAATTTACTAGTTGAACAAAAATATCTAAAAATTCGGTAAACAAAAGGTCGAATAATTGTAGTACTTCAATATAAATTATAATTAGTTTATTAAATTATTATTATAAATAAATAATATCCCATAGTTAATTTGATGAAATTTAATAACATAGTAAATTAAATAATTATAGTATAGTTAAATAAATTATATAATGATTGACGCAGTCAGGTTTTTGCGCAAATTTTTTGGATTTCATGGTTGGCATATTTGATATTCCGTAATAATTATTCTAGCGGTGCCCATGAGGTGCCACATTTAAAACTTATTGACGAGTGTGCCGGAGCACTGAAAACTGGAAAATCTGTTATCAAAGGGTAAAAACAATTAAAAGCAAAAAATAATATGTATATATATATATATATATTTATATAAACAGTAACTGACACGGTAATGTAATAACTGAGCGCACTCGGCTGGCGGTAGACACACTCGATACATATCTACGCACGAGGAAATAGCCGGCAGCAAGTAGCTGTCTCCGGCATCCACCGCAACGACGTCAGTGCGCGTTAAATAATAATAATAATAATAATCGATACGGGCACGGTGCCATTTCGCGACGTTCATGCGTGGTTGTAGATTCGTTGACGTGCCAGGGATGACCGACGGTGGAGGGAAAGACGAGGCAGAGAGTGGCACGTAAATTCGTATAGGAGCGAGAGAGCTGATGAGAGAAGAGAACGTGTCATAACTATATGATAACTGGAATGGTCACCAGTCATAAGATCAATGCAAACATCACAGATATAGCGTGTTAGAAAAAGATAGCAGATAAGAATGGTGCTGCTATCTTTTTTCATCACACATAATTATATAAATTGATTACCAATATATTTTAAATTCGTTGTTCGTTTAACGTTTTGTTATGCGTTTTCAAAGTTTAAAAAAAAATTGAAATAGTGTGCACTGTGCAGTTAAGACTTAAGATGGTGAATTTTGTAGCCATTTGTAACATATGTTTACAAAGTTACTTTGTGTGTTATAATATATAACCAGTTTATATTTAATTACACTTTTATACCTAATTTTAAAATTTTTGTTATATATAATATATTAGGACTTCAGCACTCTTGTCATTGGAAATTATACATGTTAAATAATTGTATTTAAGCTTAATATATTTTATAATTCATATATATTTTCATTGTATTTTATTTTAATACTACCGCTCTTTTATGTAATTATTTATCATAATAATATTGTTAACTTGTAATCTATGCTAACATTTCATTTTAATATGGTTTAAAGGTTGTATGAATGCTTTAAAATGTAATAAATCAACTATAATATTTTACAGTGGTTTCTTATACAAATTAATTTTTTTATAGTTTATTTTAAATTAAATTCATTTTTTTATTAATATATAGTTTTATTATTATTAAATTCAACTCAACATAAGATACATAAGTTAACATAACAGATCATACAACTTCAAGGTTATGAATAAAGAGGGGATTTTTAGGTTCATATAAGTTTAAAATATGATGCTAATATGCTCTAAAAAAAATCCTAAAGTAATATCTAAATATTCCTTAAACTTGTAAATATGCAGATCGTATGCTCTAAAAAAACTCTAAAATATTCTCTAAATATTCCTTAAACTTCTAAATATGTAATAATATGATTTTTTCTTCTTAAATAGTCCAATAAAAACACTAAATTACTGTTATGGGCCATTCTTTTTGTAACAGATAAATTATTTAAATATAAAAATTTAAAACAGTTTATATATAGGAGAATAAATATATTAAATATAGCCAAATATATATGTATAAAAATGGAGCCAAAAATCTATAACATTTCATCAATTGAGAACGGCTGGGCCGATTTGGCTCAAATTTTTTTTTAATTGTTCATAATTGCCAGGAGAAGGTTTTTATGAAAAAAAATTTTGGAGAAGTGCTATTGTTTAATAAATCTTAGTTTAATTGAATAATTTTTGACCAGGTCGATGACCGCGCAACTGAAAATTAATTATTAAATAAAACTATTTCAAAACTATTAATTTTATTTTTGGTATTAAATGGTGGGTATTGCATAAATATTAAACAAAAAGATCCCGCAACAGGTAGAAAGAGCAATTTTAACACTAAAAAATGTGGACGTCAACGAATTGAATCTCAAGATACAACATTTATTACCAGGAGACTTGGTGTCATACAAATCTATTGATACAGTTTACGATGCTACTGAAGCTGTAAATTATCGAACAGAGTTTTTAAACTCATTGGATTTACCAGGTATGCCACTGCATAATTTACAACTGAAGGTTGGATCTCCGATTATTTTGCTTTGTAATTTGAACAAACCACGGTTGTTCAACGAAACACGATTAGTCATTAAAAAAGTAATCGAAACCATCATTTTAAATAGCAAATTCCGAGGTGAAAATATATTATTACCACGAATCCCTATTATACCCACAGATGTGCCAATACAATTTAAACGCCTTAAATTTCTAATTAGATTGGCATTTGCAATGATTATCAATAAGTCTCAAGGCCAAATTATGTCTGTCTGTGGCTTAGATTTTAGCATAACATGTTTTTCATACGGACAATTATACGTGGCGTGCTTTCGAACCATCATCCAGTTTGTTTGTGTTGACGAAAAATGGGATAAAAAAAATATTGTACACTCTGTTGCATTAAGGGATTGATATTGTTTTTTACTAATATTGTCATAATTAGCGATATATATATAATTTTAAAGAATCAATTTTAATAAATTATTAAAAATATAAATGTTTGATGTTTTTTCTTTTTTATATTCCGTCACCGTTTACAGCACTCCATATCTCTTCCACTTATATATCAAATCCTTATACTTATATTAAATTAGTTATTTTTTTCAAAATAACAAAATTAAATAATGGCAAAACAACGTTTGTCAGGTTACCTAGTTATATATAAAAAACAAAATAGTTAAATAAATACAATGAACAATTTGTATCCACTAATCCTTGGTAAAAGATAAATTATTTAAATGGAAAAAATGGATAACAATTCCATACATAGGAATATAAATATAACAATCAATTTTTTTTCCTAGAAAAATCACAACTCGAGGAATTAATAAAATATTATTTTTTATAAGCAATAATTAAATATATTCAAAAATATGAAAAATAGGTTAAATATTTTTTAATGTCCAAAATATGCTAAAATATGATGAATAAATCGTCCATATTTTCTATTCTCGTAAATTTGCATAAGGCCAATAAAAATATGTAAAAACCTAAAGATCCGCTCTCTAGTTATCAATGTAGTCAAAGTATCTACAATGTCTCATAGTATCATTAAAAATTATTTATTTTAGGAAATTTTGCCACGAAGTATTACAAAAATGTATTGAAGATTTTGTTTACAGTATTAATATTTACTAAATTATAAATCTACAATATTAAGTTAAGTTAGAAAAGTAATAAGTACAATCTAAAGTAAGTAGTAGAAATAGCTACAAGTAAGTAGCGTCAGTACTCATTTATTTAATTATGAATAATATTATAAACATTATGTTTTTATTTTAATAAATATTATTTTACTATAAATTAAGTTGTTCTATCATATGCTTGAGTTATGAATTAAAACCTTAATTTTTAAGAATAAAACTAAAATAATATCACTGTAAAATATGTTGTTGAGATATTAGTGCCATGTGCAAGATAAAGATAGTACTACCATTTGTATGTGCCATCTCCTAATATGCTCTCTCGGGCAACAACGCTAGGTGAGCATTCCAGTTATCATATGGAGTTCTATGGTGTCGGATCGGATCGGATCGGATCGGTGGCGAAGGCGGATAGGAAAAACCCAGCGGCCGCGGAGATGGGGTAGAGAAACTTTCCGCTTGGGTGGTAGGTGTGGTCCCGCCGCTGTCCCCATCTTAGACCAGGAAGGTTCCGGAAACGTCAGTTGGTTGTGCAGGTGGTCAATACCAACTTCCAGTTGGCCTTACCACAATTTCCATAACAATAGGCTAAAAGTATCAAGTAGTCGAGCTCATACAAATTCATTGTTACTCGGTTCTATACTACCCATTTTAATGTTCATGCTCAACAAACGGAGAAAATCTGAAAAATATACGGTAATGTGGTTGTGCGTGTACAGTGGCTCATGTCTTCAGTTTTTCCTTCGTTCCCGGTCTTGCTTTTCGTCTTCATTGTTCCACGGTGGCGTTTGAAATTATTCTTACGAATAATCTACATATATTTATTCAAAATAACTCTTGCACACACACAGTAATATATTATAATGTATTCAATTCAGGAGTGTATACGGTTCACACTATCTTGACAGACTGGCACTGGAATATTATCTTTTAACTCAAACAACAGAAATACTTAATTGAAATTCTACTGTCTACAACATTTTTTTCTTAAAATCGTTTCGTTTTTGTACAAAGATACTTTCAAAGAGGGATACTTATATAACAAATAATTAAAACAAAAATTTGAAAACACAGTATAATCATGGTTTTATTTTGTTTTCCGATATGAAGTTATACTTACAATTCGTGCTCCAGATAACGACAAATTATCATTGCATTATTTTATGACTATAATTATAATAAATTTATAGTATACGCATATAATAATAGCATATACTTGTATATATATATATATATATATATATATATATAGGACTAGTTTTGATGCCTTTTATAGGATATAATATATAAGGTCTGTGTAAAGAATAATATTACATTTATATAAATTAAACTACGAACTAATAATACTCTTAAATTTTAAAACAAACTACTTCGATAATTTGGCATCTATAAGAAAAGCTAATACTTAATTTTAGTCGTATTTTTTTATACCCTTATCCTCAATATTTTTATGTTTTTATGTATATAGTTATATTTTAGAAGCACGTGTTGTCCTGCACCTATCGTCTGTACACAGAGTACCTATCTATGTTTTTGTGCTGAAATTATACTTCAAAAATATTTAGCTAGTAACTTAAAAAAATAATCACTTCTCGAATGTTTGTTCCAAGTTATACAACATCGTATTCAGTGGGTGGAAGTGGGCGCATTCGTACCAGGATCGCAGGAACAGGTCGTGCGCTCGGCGGTCTGTGTCGCTCGGTTCTCTGCGCGTTTCCGTTGTGGTCCGGTCTGCGTGTTCCCGAAATAAATTCACTTTATTTCATTATGTTTCGCATAGTATAATATACTAATAACTAGGGCTAGGGACTTCATGCCTTTTTAAAACCTTAAAATATGTATGCATTTATGCCTTAAAGAATCAATAAATATGCTATTAAAATATGCATTAAAAAAAAATTATACTTGTAATAATTAATTAAATAAAAAAATTTAATTAGTAATAAGTAATAATATTTTTAGATATAATAAATATTATGATCTGAGATAATTATTTTATTTTTGTTTTCATTATATATTGAATTTTTGTCTAAAATAAAAAATTTAATATGGTTTTAAAAATAAATTAAATTGAAAAATGTTTTCTATTTTTATTATACCTAGTTATAATTACCTAATTATAATAATAATAATAATAATAATATATATAATTATAATTATAATAATAAATATAATAGTTATAATTATCAAGGTAACCTTGAGCATTGATTACATTGGACTATAATATATTTTCTTAAGTTGGAAAATTTAAATAACCGCCTATTATCAGCCAAAATATTTTTATATTTATAAGAGGAACGTTCCACGTCTACGGAACTTATTGGTACAAACTTCAAAAATGGTAGGTCACTACTACTAATATGTGCAGGCAATCCATCCATAGATTAATTTTTTCCGTTTAAAATGCTTGTAAAATTTTTTGTAGTTGATCAAATCCAACCTTTTTCTCCAAAACTATTTTAATTTTGTTAACAATTGCCATAGCTTGTGCAGATCTTTCAATTTTTGCAGAATGTATATGTTCTTCTGTAGTTTTAATTATTTTAATGAATTCAATTAGTGCACCAATAAGGCACCTTAAGTTCCAAGTCGCGTGATTTATAAAGAAATAAATTCATAATTTTTTTTTTATAAAATTAAAAAACTTATTCCTTCATATAAATAATTGTGAAATATGCACTTATAAAATGAAAAATGGTCAAATATGCAAAATATGCAACTATACAATTTAAATATAAGCTTGTAAATAAAATAAATTTATATATTACTTAGTTATGTTTTTGATGATTATTTAAAAACATGCAAACTCCTAGAAGTCTCAAGCCCTACTAATAATACATGTACTGTTGTTATTTACGAGTATATTTAGTAAAATATATTTTTTGTACCAAAATCCCTTCAACACCGTTATTTCGTATGACACGATAACGGTCCATTACGTTCTGCTCTCTGGTGCCATCGCAAGTGGTGAGCGAGTACGACACGTCTGCCGGAGCCGTCACAATTGGTGGGCCCTGCTGCACCACCAAGACCGGTATAGTTTGGACATTTATAAACATACAAACTACGTTTCACTAGTCAGTGATTAAAGTGGTAAACATTTTGACGGTTCTCATAACCACCAAAAATCAATTCCTGACCAGCTCGCTACGCTGAGATTTTGGGTCTCATTCAGCCTTTTACGATAAGCCAAGTACCAGGAACGCAGGAATAGTAAACGCCAGGAACACAGCGGCAGCACAATACTAATTTCCCCATACGTGAATATTGGTATATCGTTTTTATTAGGAACGTTTATTTTTTTGACAATTTACATATCTATCTTAATCCTATATATTCTATTTTATCGTATTTTTTTCGGGTACCTTGTAATTTGGAACATCTTTAATTTATATTAATTAAAAATAAAATTAAAGGAATAACAATACACATCGTCATCATCGATTCGATTCATATTTTTAAATCATTGATAAATTAAAATAAATTATAAGTTATTGATAAACTTCAAATTATAAACAGGAAAAAAGCGAAGTAAGAACGTGAATATCGAATCATTTTGTGAATTTAACTGAAATCTTGATGTAGTTTTACTATTTTCGTCGGTCGAATTTTGTTTCTGATAACGATCAAATAATTCGGCAGATGCTATACAAAAAATATTCGACCGATGCCGGGTATAGTTGGTCCGTAGACTAATAAGGGCCGAGTTAATTATGACATCTAGTTTTTGACTATCAAGTAACTGCCGGGTATCTCAAACATCGTTAGAGATTAACATATATATTTCACAAATGAAATTTTAAGAACTTACAAGCGATCTATCAAATAATTGTTTGGTGAACTGAGGGTTCCACAACAATAATAAGGTACGGTATCCGTTCGCCAATACTCGAAGTATTGGATTTCAACTAAACTGAAATTGCTATAACATCATATTTATAAAACGAAAAAATGTAGTGCCACCCTTAAGTCTTAGTTTCATCTTTGGTAAAGAACGACATTGCTTTGGATCCTTGATATCGAATAAAACGTAAATTATAGCTAAAGAAAAATTAGCAATTACGTTGAGGTAATTTAGCTTATTATTTATATTCGTACTATTTATGTAATTTATAAATGTATTGATTAATGAATAAAGAGAATATGAAATAATTTGGTTTTTTTTTTTTTTATAAACAATATATTCAAATAAGAAATTTCAATAACCAATATATATTTAATTGAAATTTTATTTTTATTTCTGTTTAATTACATATTCTGATACGTAAAATGTAAATCTGTTCTCCTTTAAGATCGATCCTTGTATATTAATATTGCTACATTAGATTATATTTATTGAAATAATTGTTTATTATTAAATAAAAATTAAATATAATTATTAAATTTATTTATTATATTATTACATTTTATTGTAACTAAAATTTATCGCAAAGATATGTAAGCTTATAATGGTAAAATTAATTTCTACAACGATCTATCTATATTCCTCTTGACATCAACTAATCGATCGTGATCCACAGGTTGGTGACCTTTGGTGTAATATTTATAATACGAACTGATAATACTTATTACAATCAGTAATTATTGCCCGAGGCTTATTATATACGTATTTTTATTTATTTTTTTATAAAAGTACATGTTATTTTTATATAATTTAATAACTTAATTCGGTTGTTGCATCGGCGGCGGTGGTGGTAAACAACGGTATACGTAACGACGGCAACGGCGGCAGTAACAATTCCGCATGAGTTCCTGGTACCAGTGGCGCCTACGTAGGGTAATAAATGGTTTAATTGAACTGGTTTATATATTTTTCGTGGGCCAACATACATTTGGGGTTAGTCCACACTCTAGTCTCTGGAAAAAAACACTATATAAATGCATAACTATTTATTTGGATCATTAGATCGTCGAATATAACGTAAAGAGTGCCAAATATGCAAACAAATATATACAATATAACCAATATAGTTAACTATAATAGTTATGTATAACTAATAATGTTGATTGCATTTGTAGTTAGTGTCAGGGCTCACGAAGCCGCCTCTAGATGTATATGCTATTATGTATATTATGTATATTAACTACTATATTAAAATTAATTATGATGAAGTAATAATATTTTGTAGAACAAGTCAACACATATTCAACACCCCTTATTTTAAATCACTGATCAAAATTATTACGTACGTTGCAGTGTTATCTTTGAAATCTTTAATAATTAATAAGCCATTGTATTTGAAAAACTGCCTTGAGCAATACCACCGGTGGAGATTTTTTTTTTTTTTGTTCCCTCTCTACCCACCCGCGCTTTTCCTGGTGCCCACCGACATGCGGGCGACGAACGAACACGGTGCGCTGTGCTGCTGCTGCGGACGGCCGAAACGATGTAATCAATAAATCGGCCGGACGGTAACGGTCGCAATTCCATCTGCCAATGATGTCAGCCGCGAACGGATCTGCCGAGCGCGCGCTTGCCCGGCAGTGCCTTCTGCGCCTCCCGGCGCATTCCGTCGTCACCTACACTACACCCCGCCGTAACGTCGTCACCACGCACCACCTGTACACCTACTAACCGATACACCGCTCATGCGTTCGCGCGTGCTACACGACCGTGTCCGCCTGTGCAGGATTGTTTTATGGGGCGAAGTATTTCAATTACACTAACAAATAAAGATTTGTTTCGTTGCATCGAGTGTAAAACTGTATTTAAACAACAATATTTTAAATTAGAAATCGAATTTATGTTAAACTTATATTAAAAAAAAAAAAACGATAAAAAAGAAATTTTTCCATAGCTATCGTTTTGTTATCTATAAAAAAACAATTTACTAATTTAAATATGTTGAAAAAAATAATGTTAAATTAAAATTTAATCGTCTAGATCAGTGGTGCCCAACCCGCGGCCCGCATGTGGCCCGCGAAGGTATTCTATGTGGCCTGTTACAAGTTTTCTAAAATAAAAAAAAAATTTAAAAATGTATGAAAATGTTTTGATTCATAATGTCATTTGATATTCAATTCTTTAAAAACTCAAACCGTTTCACGACACACAAGACAAACGGCTTTTCTATTAATTTCAATGAAAAATAATTTATAGACCATTTTTCATTAAAAATTTGGTAATCATCATTATATTTGCGTTTTTTTCTATCTGACATTTTCATACGGAAACTTTACAATTAAATATCGATATCACCCGAGTATTTAAAATAACGTACTGATCAAACTAATGTGTACTTACGATGTGTACCTTAATTCATAATCTTTTCAATGTACAATAAAATATAAGAAAACAAATTTAATATAAAAGATTATTTTTGTACTTTTATACTTTGTGGGCCGCCAAAGGAAAAAGGTTTGGCATCACTGGTTTAGATAGTTTTGCTAAATTATTGATTACAGCTTCTGGGCTGAATTCAATTTCACGATGAATATTTAACAAATCCAATCTATTTAAGCGAGATTCTTCCATAGTATTTCCATTGATTTTATAAAAGAATTAATAGAATAATTGTTCTTTGGTTCATTGTTACCTATCAGCAGTTCGTATAAACATAATATTAGTCGCCAAAAAAATTTATACCATATAAAAACAATTTTATTCCTGTTGTGTTTTAAGACGTAGAATTGTTGAAAAAATTCTTTCTGGTGTAGAAATTGCGGTGTTTCCGAAATGCGTGTTAAAATCATTACCCAGGTCAAATGGGTTTTTCGTGATAGAGCTGAGTTAAGCGCACAGACTTTTAATTAAAATTAAATTCAATAGAAAAAAAATATATACAAAAAACATTGTGTGCTATAATAATACATATCAAGTGTAAATAATCAAGTAAAAAAAAAAAAATGTACGAAAATTATTGTATAAATAAATTAAATTGGTTAGGCTTTGTAAGTTTATTTTCCTACAAACTCCAAACGTGTTATAATTTTATCTCCACACTGACGCATAATATCATTGATATAATCTTCCTATTTTACTGCATTACATAATTTTTATGTCATATTTGAGCTACGTATTTTGACATAAATGTCAGTTACAGTTGTTCATTTTTCAAAACTTCTAATAATTGGAAAATATTTGGATATGAAGAGTAGAACATTTTATTAAACTTTGAATGAAACAATTCACAAGCATTAGTTGCACGCATTAAACTGTTCGAACTAACGAAACCTAACGGGTTATAACCCCCCTCTCAAATGTCTCTCTAATTTTGTAAGATATACAATCATTTTAAGACTTAAATATAATGTTTAATCATAATATGTTATATAATAGGTATTATGTTATTCCTGTACGGTCGATTATTAATTTGTTATAAATATTATTTCATCTTAGAAGCTTGTACTAAAATAGTTAGTTGTTTAAATTACATCAATTTATATTCATAAACACTTGCATTTTTTAATGAACATAACGATAACACAGTCATAAATTACGTTTTTACTCTTAGGTAAGAACGTAACAATAAATATTTTAAAATATTACTTCATTCTAACGTCAAATTTGTCAAATTATATAATTTATTATAAATTCATTAAGTGCATGTATTTAGATTTTAAGAATTCATGTAATGAAATATTTATTGCTTTTTGAAATATTTTTCACTTTGAACCTAGCATATAACTAAACCTTAATCATAATCTTAAAAAATTGTATAAGTTATAAAAATAATAATATTGATAAAATAAAATAAAACAAACTTAATTTTATTTGAAATTGACTTTTTTAACTTTTAGTGAAATATGGCTCATTATAAATTTATTCATGTCTAATTCTTCAGTGATTGCACTTCCAGTAGAGAGATTGACTAATCTATTAGTTTTTCTTCGCGAAAACCGTTTGCATTAGCAATTCAATGAACACGATGTTGATTTTTTAAAACGAGATTAAAACGAGAGAATGACACCTGGGATCCTGGTACTTAGAAATGATTTTTGGGCGTAGCTATGATTTTTCCACCACCTTAAATCTCGCGTACTATATGTACATATATATACATATAAATATATATAAGGGGGTTCCCAAACTTTTTTGGATTACGGATCCTCAAAACAAAATGAATTACGCCTCCCAATAAAACATTTTTATTAATTAAATATAAGTAAATTATTATCGAAAAATAAAAATATGATAGTGCAATATGAGTATACAATATAAATATGTGCCTTGTCTCCCTTTTTTCGCCTTCAAAGGAAAAAGGTGCGCCTCGCAGTTGGGAACCGCTGATGTATATTATTAAACTAGATTTAGATTTTAGATTTTTTAAAAACATTAATTTTATATATTTTTTTTAATTTTTTTTTTTAGTTTTTTAATTTTAATTCTTGATTTTTTTTTGTTCGATTCGAATGCTCTTTTCATTTTCTGATTTTTGTTAAAATTGTTGAAAACAATAATTTCAAACAAGTTTTCAATTAAAAATATTGGCCAGTTCCAATTACCATGATCAGGATTCCATGAGTGGACGGTCACAGTCACGTAGGTGTTCATCAGTTACATGGGTGCGTGTACATTGCATTCCTGGTTCACGATTTACGTATATACGACGCACAGCGATTTCGTGATGTACTACGAAAATTATAAATAAATTATGGAATGAATTTACACAGTTTTTATTTTTTTTTTTTTTTTTTATATTAAGGATTCAACATTAATTATATCCTATTTATTACAGAGTTTATTTAATATTAATGATACAATAGAGAATTGGAAATTGAAAGTCCCCGAAGATTATCCTTAACAACACAAAACACATGTTAATGATATTATTATCTTTTACTTTTTTCTTAACGTTTTAAAAAGATTCTGAATTGATTAGTTCGTGTGAAACAAAAGTTGTAAAATGTGGAAATTAATTTGGTCAAGTAAAATAAATACAATTTTCTTTTCTTTGGTTAGGGTTAATGTACATTTTCTGTTTGAAAGAAGTTAAACGAATTCGTTTGTAAATAATCGGTTTCCATTTTTAAATATTTATTTTATAGCATACCTACATCATGTGTTCACAATTTGAAGGGTCTGTTAATATAATTTATACCAGTCGAGACATTTAATGATTTCGAGATGACTAAAACTATTTCAAATATATTTTCGCATTACTAATTACAAACATTCTACACACTGTTTCATAATATAGTTTTTCATACAATTTATTTAATAATACATTTTTCATATCTTTGTTCTTTTAAATGTATATATATTATTTACCAAGGCTCGGAAGTTGTAGCACTAAAAATGTTACTTTTTTAGCTCTTAAATAAGCATTTAAAATTTCTAAAATATGCGCTATAAATAGCACGAAAAATCAAAATATATGCATTTAATTTAAAAAAATATAATTTTACAAATTGTTGGGCTCATTAGACTTAGACTAAACTGATTGAATTATAAACTGTTAACAAAAATGTTAAATTACTTAAATATATTTGTAAAAATGTACTTATTATTAAATTATTTTATATATTTATCTTGGAAATTATACTAGATTATTAAAATGTTGATAAACTAATGCAATGATATAATAAGGGTATAACAATGACGTCATCAATTATTAATACATCAAATTGTCGATGAAAACATAAAATAATATTTGATAAGGTCTTTTTATTTATAATAATAAAAATATTTTTTAAAAATATAACTTAGTAAATACAATTATTATTAACAAAATGTGATTATTTCTTAAATTATGTGAAAATATACTCGAAAGTAGCATTATAAACCCTAAATTAGCAAAATAGCAATAAAACCCATAAATATGCAAAAAAATAGCAAATTAAATTTTTAAATTTTGTGTATGATATACGAGTAATGAGAAACATATTTGTATCTTACTTTGGATGATGTTCTAAGATGAATCAAGAAAAATATGGATTTTCTAGAACTTCCGAGCCCTGTTTATACCCTATAATTTTAGTCAAATATTTCCTGTAATGTTGATTTGTTGTCAAGTCCAACAAATAAAAAAATTAAACTAATTTTTTTAGATTATTATATCACAGATATTTTAGAATTTTAAATGTGGCAAATTACATTTAAGTATTGTAAAGTTTAGCTACCAACAGTTGTAACTTTAACAATGCGACTTTCAGAGACAATTCAATTTAAGGTTCATGAAGTATTATTTTAACTTGTCTACAAAAAAAGAAAAAAATATTATCTGATAATGCTTCCTGTAATTTTTGTTTTTTTAGTTTATATAAACATATTGAAACTTTCAAATTTTCTTATTTTAAAGATTTAAATTCTAACAAAGTATTATTAAATATATATTTGTAAATATGTTTAGTTTTAATATTACAGTATTTTAGTTCTGGTAAACTATGATTTTCGGTCAAATATATAATGCCTGATAGATTATTACTTTTACATAAAAAATAAGAAAACTTGCAATAATTATTATTAATTTTTACTTTAGTTAAGCATAAAAGTATGTTAGAAACAATTTTATCTATATTTATTAGTATTGGGTAGTAATGTAACGAGAAGTAATGAGTTAATGTAATACTACTACTTTTAACGCGTTATGTAATTTCTCTGTATTACACTTTACAAATACCTACATTCCATCAAAAATATATAAAATATATTGGTTCCTTATTATATTTAAAAATATATAAATAAAAGATTAAACTGATGAATGTATAGAATTTTTTTTTTTTAACTGTAACTGGAAAGTAACATAGTCACTTTTTTTTATTGAAAAATTATTCAATACATTTAAGTAACAAGCAACAAGTAAAGAAAATTGTTACTTTTTTAAATTAATTTATCCAACACTGATATCTATGTTTAAGTTAATCAGGAAACTCTTAAAAGTAAAATTATTTTGATATACAATACTTAATGTGTAACATGTCATCTGTACATTTATCAGTAACCGACTTTCAGATAACAGAATAGTATTATTACATATTATATATTTTTTTTATTAGATTCAAAATAAAAATATAATAGTGGTGTGGTTTATACAATGTTAATGTAAAAATCAGAATACATAAACTAGTACATAAAATAAAAATATAAAACATAATACAACTTATTAAACCAAAATGAAAATATGTAGTCCTAATAAACTTTATATTGTTGAACACAATAATACAGTTTAATCATAACATTACATTTGACATAAAATAATAAATACTTTAAGTAATAATGACTTTGGTCTTTTTTTTTCTCTTATGAAATCTACAGAATTATAAATAAATGAGAGCAGTCTATAATGTAATATATAAACTAGAGTTAAAATACTGTATATTTTTTTTTGTTTTGGAAGATATGTATATACAAATGATAACAATTTTAACTTAATAAATACAATGATATGCAAGCATGTTTCAAAAATTAATAATATATTACATAAATATTAAGACTATTTCACACTCAATATACATAAGAAATCATTTAGTTTACCAGCTAATATTAAATTCTAGTTGAAATACATTGTGCATTTTTCAAATTAAATTTTGAAACATGTTTATAAGAAAAAAAAATGTTTTACTATTAATCTCATTAATTTAGATTCGTTTGAATGAGTTTAAAGTTAATTATTTTTTAATAGAGATTTCATAGTACTTTTAAATAATATCTTGTGAATGTATCTTTCACTTTACTGAAAGAAAAATTATATTTATTTTATGTACAAAATAATTTCTAATGTGTTGAGTATGTATATATTAATAAATATCTTCCTATTTAAGTCTTCTTCTCCAAGGTAACAATAGTTTTATAGCATATCGTCTCCACCATCATCATCTTCACCACCACCATTAGTATTGAACCATATAGCTGTGATATTGGCTGGTTTAAATTTGCTATTTAAAAAAAAAAAAAAAAAAACATTAGTAATAACTCGAGAAAAAATGTCATTTTATTAAATACATGCATACCAAAAGTGTGAAAATGGACAACTAATGATGAATAATTCTGCACCACTTATACTATGTCCTGGGATTCCTTCTTCTTCTGCATTTCTCCCATCATCTTGATTATTCTGATTAAGATATAACCGCCACATGCCTTTATAATGACCTCGGATATCAAGATCCCATATGCCAAGACACTAAAAATTAAAAAATGTATATATTTATTTACAATGGTATTATTCTCAGATAGATGAATACAAATTGAACCGATGATCAAAAATCTTGACAATCATTAAGTATCTTAGACACATAAATATAGATAGACTACAATTCATAAAAAAAAAAATATGTCAATAACTAGATGTTGTCAATGACCAAAATTTCATAAAAATATGCAATTATATGCCATAAAATGTATTAAATATATTTATTTTTTCAACAAATGTATGTAAAAAAATAGTTAATATTAATTCAAAAAATGTATATACTCTTTTGAAAGTGTATTTAAAATTACTTTATTACAAAAAAAAAAACAGCTCATATGGAAAAAAAATATTAATTAGTTTCTGTTTTAATAAAGTTAAATTTTACATAGGTTAAGCACTTTAAGTATCAGGATTACAACAATAATTTTGCTGATATTTTCAAACATTAAGAACTATTAATGATCCAACAATAAGTTTCTGTAGACTGAAAATGACTTGAATAACGGTAATGATTGATAATTTATAATAATATGGACAATTTTTAATATTATATTTATAATTTATAAAATATATGCTACTTAATCTAGAAACAATCAATATATTAATTTATATGCTAAAAAATATCAAATATGTAAAAATATGCAAAATATGTTTGCATATTTGCAATCAAGATTTCATGAATCGAATTTATATCATATTAGGGTATAATTTTGGTTGCACGAAAAAAATATGTAGTCATAAACTCTAATGCTCTCCTAATCTCTAATGATAATACTTTAAACAAAGTACATTATAAAAAATGTTCTTAATAAGTACAACTATATAAATTATTATAATACTAATGCCTAAGAGAATTTTTATTTTAATAATTATAAATTGTGCATTATTATAACTAATAAGTTAATTTAAAAAGTATTTCCTACGTTTGCTTAATGTATACAAATATTCAATAAACAATATATTGTTATATATTTAAATACATAAAAATGTATTTTAAGAAATTTGATGATTGATAGTTATAATTCCAAATATTTAATTTTTTTTAGAACATTGATTATAATTTCAGATTCTGTAGTATACAGTAGATACATCTTACTTATAATTTTAACTATAGTATTATAATATATTTAACTTCATCAGATTTAACAAATTTTATCTTTTTTTTTTTTATTATGGATAAAATGTGTTAACTCTAATGAACATTTATATTTAATAATGGGTACTGTAATACCTTTGCCAAAGGAGTCCATGCAACAGATGCTGCATCTTTAATGTCACCAGTAGGATGTTCCATTTTTATATATAATAGGAATAGTTTTTTAGATCTCATTGCATAGTCATTATTCATCATTTCTTCAATAATGAAAAATTCACTATCTGATTGATAGTAGTCTTTATCTCCAACATATTGCATTCCACTATTATCATTATTTCTGATACCTCCATTTTTAGCAAGTTCATTCCATTGTTTTTTACGACATGGCCACTTATTATGATCCACAATCTGACCTTCGGTCATGATCATATGTTCTATCATCTTAAGGTATGCTACTCCTGTCATCCTAAGTAATATTATGAAATATTAATAGATGTTAAAAAATAGCTAAATGTAAATTTAACACTTTATTAATCAACAAATGTAATCATATGAATAACTAAAGTATTTGAATACACTGACTTGTCAATATTTTTAAAATGGATCAGACCTCCACCATCTTCATATTCCCCACCAGTTCCACCACTATTAGATCCAAAACTTGTCTTAATGCCATTATTATAATTATAAAATGCATGGCGATCGAAATATGTGCGTTGAAAGTATGGGTTAACATTGACAGCACGAGAAGAACCAAAATGATATGTCCTGCTGACCTCTGGTACTACACATTGACGGCCACGCTGTATCTTATTTGATCGCATCCACATGTCCCAATCCCAAGGCTGCAATCATCCAAGTATTTAGTTAGTATTATTCTTTAGTAGCTTAAATCATACATTTTATTGTATTATACAATATGATAAATACAAAAATTTAATTGAATTTTCATTTAAGATAATGAATTTATTATATAGCATTAAGATGAACTTTAAATTGAGAAATAAGAAATATTTATGTTTACCAAATATGTAATAGTTATTAAGTAGATAATTAATTAATTTTTATTTAATTTTTTTTTTTTTTAAAGAATAATGCAATATAAGTTTATTGAAATCCATTACTTGTAGTTGTTACATATAAGAATAATCACAATTATAAACTATATCAATAAATTTGATGACTACTTTTTAAGCATATTACTAGACTTTATAACTTAAGGTAATGTATATTTCTTGATTTTTAATATATCAGACAATATACATCATGCTATTAAGAGGAAATTAAAAATAGTGCAATAATTGCACTATTTTTACAATATATTACAATAGTGTATATTTTAAATGTGTGATTTATATTCAGTTAAATACAATAAATTAATATATATGAAAAAATTATATAATATATTATAAATTAAAACTATAAATATTTGATTTAAAAATGTTTTTAGATAATGATGACTTATTGACACTGCGATATAATGATTAATCTGTACAGGAAATGTCTACTGACCTTTTCTACGGTTGGCCATTCCGATTCTAGTTGATCTTTATATAAGGATCGTTTCAGCATCCATCCTAATCCTGGCATCCAATCAACACGGTACAGAACGTCTGGTCTACTAGCTGTATGTTCATATCCCTGATCATTCCAAGCAGAAACACAGTACAGTGAACCAGATCCATCATTGTTAGAATCTATAGAATTATCATCTACTGCCAGTAATGGAAGGGTTTGACTAAAAAAACTAAGCACAATAATAATTTCACATTATTAAATTATCCAAAAATTAAACCATTTGTTATATATATCCAAAGGTGGGCAAGTTAATGAAAATAATTAACTCAATTTAAGTTAAGAGAACAAAAGATCAAAAAGTTAAAAGTTGACAGTTAACAACTCATAAATTTAATTTGATAAGTTAATAAGGAAAAAAATATAAATTTAACTCAGTTTATAAAAGGTTAATCTATATTTTTTAATTAATATGTAGATCACATAAAAAGTGACTGTGTTCTTTAGAAAAATCTAATTTCTTAAATTATAATAAACATTATGATTTAATTTTTTATTATAATACACAGCAGTGGCGCCAAAGTGTTTGAAAAATATTATGATATTGTACATCAAGGGGCCACTCACTACCATATTTATTTATCTCTATAGTTAAAATTCTTTATACATAACATTTTGTATCCATGGTCAGAACCCAATACCCAAAGGTGGGCTCCCAATCTATAAAATCTAATATGACATCTGATGTACAGTGAATGCGACCATTTTACTTTACATAAATATTTAATTTTTATATTAATATTTAAATATAAACGAAAAAATAAAATTTGTATTATAGATATAAGAAGAAAATACATACCTGAAAAAGTCTACAGATACCTCGAGGTCATCTTCTAATACAATGGCAAAGTCAGCTTGAGGGAACAAAGCACTAAACGTGCTGGTTAACGCTGATTTATAATGCTGTGTAACTCGCCGGCGGCGTAAAGTATTACTATTTATTCCACCACCATTAACTGAATCGTCTACAGCAGGCATGTGTTGTACAGCTCGCACACCCAATAGCCGAGCGACTTCCACTGGTTCATCGTAATAACCGTCTACGTGGACAATAACCATATGTTGTTGGACGCCTCGAGCATTTAGCACCGATTTTAATGTTCTATTATTACAAAATATCATAGTAGTGAATATTTTACACAATAATATATCTACAATTATGTATGTATTATTTAAAATTACATAATATAGTAAGTTTAAACATTTAAAACGTTATACCTGTAAAGGTAGTCTGCTCGGTTTCCAGCTATTATGACAACTGGCACTCGGTCAATATTTGAATCAGGTATCTATAAGTATATAAAAGTTATTATAAGTTATTTATTTTGTTTGGTTTACTCTACTGACAAAAAATTGTCAATATAGTTAATTACAAGGTGTCACAACACTGATTTAAACAAAATGCATAAACAATAAAAACATCATAACTCAGATGATTTCTTCATTTTCATATCACAAGCCCTTGAGAATTTAAGAAATTCATTATTTAGATAGATTATGAGTTAGTTGTGAAAATAATTCAACGAAAGCAAACATTTTGAATATTTTTATTGAATACTATTGAGTATTATAAATACTTAAAACATTTAGAAGAGTAATAAAATAAAATAAAAAGTAAAACATATTATAAAATTCAGTTACTACTTACATTTTAATATATTCATAATTTAGACAATTTTAATTATTTTAATAAATTCTTATATATTATAATTAAAGGTATTCAGACATTAATACTAGTAAATATATTAAAATAATGCTATTGATTGATTGAAAATAATATTGTATCTTTATGAATATCATACATATTGACAATAAAATAAATAAGAATTTTGATTACTTAAACTATGTTCAAGTCTTATGTCATAATTTTACATGTTCAAAAAAATTAATAAAATTCTCAGCATTACTTTGCTATTGAAATATATTAAATTTAATAAAATCATTAATAGAATAATCAAAATCATTAATATTTAAAATATTTCTTTCTTACTGAAGATGGATGGAAATCCAGTGGAGCTGGATGTATACAACTGCATACATCTCCATACCCTTCAATGCGGCTACAGAAACGTCGTCGTCGTGCTAGTTGTGAATCAATAACTATTTCTTCATCAATGATAGAACCATTATCATCGCCACTGTCATCATTGTTATCTTCGGAACCAACAGCTGCTACCCATGAATCGCACCAATCATCATCTATTCGATAGTCATTAAATAAGTTATTGTTATTAAATACTTAATAGTAGGTATACATTGAATACTAACTTTGATTATTTTGACTATGATTTACATCAAGTGGAACTTGTACTCGTAGTAAGACATCAGTGCCCCATGAATCTGATGAAGCTGCACTTTTACTATTATGTTGCATCACTACTCTCGGGTTTCTACTATAACTTTCACCATACACTCGGCCATTGATTACATCTATTTCTTTATTTTCTTCTGGGTCGTTATTATGATGCTTGGCAACCATAGCCCACATATCACGCCAACCAAGCTCAGAAAGCCACAAAGAACCTCCTGCAGTAGATCCAGACCCACTTCTGCTAGCAGCAGCAGCAGCACCACCACCACCACCACCAACATGCATTTGCATAGCACGTTTACCTTCATTAGTTAAATGGAAAGACGCTTCATCCTAACAAAAAATTGGATAAAATAAAATAAAATAATTTTAAATTTATATATTCAATATTAAGCTGACACAAAATTATTTAAAGTAATTGTAATATAAAATAAGTAATTTTTTTATTTATATACTAACTTTAATGGCGAATATCATAATACGGCCATTAGATACACGCTGTAAAAATCCAATTAGTGGTTCATCATCCATGTATGTGTCAAATACTCGCTGTGCCATAACCATACCAGTATATTGATTCAGAACAACAACATGCATACCTCTATTGTTTGAAGGTCCACTGTCATCTATTACCTTTGAACAAAAAATGAAAAATAATATAAAATCATAAATTAATTAAAAAAATGCAGGAGATAAATATGCAATGAACTTTAGTAAATTATATGGATACTTCAGATTTAAATAGTTATTTTCTAATGATGTAATGTAATTTATCAATTGTAAAATAAGAAATACATCATATTTCAACTGGTTATTAAGTATTTTCTTAAAATTTTACAAATACAATTTAGTTTAAATACATATTTTTTTAAAGTTTAATAATTTTAGTAAGTTTATTTAATATAATGTCATTAAAATTAAAATTTATATAAATGGTAAACATAAAAAGTATGAGAATTAGTATTAATGTAATTTGTATTGATTGCATTAAATACTGATTGATGCTATAAAATTAATTACTTTTAAAAATGTAATTTCAAGGGCAAAATATGTGATGATATGATACTGAAATGGAACAAAAAAAAAATACACTAAACTAGTCAGTCAACTTACAAGTGGAAAATGAGAATTTTTAAAAAAAAATGGAAGTATAAACAGAATACTAGTTGACCACTATAGGAGCTAATGAAACAATGAACTGCATAGGCATCATAAGTTTTGTAAAAGCTTAAAATATAACCTAGTGTACACTTGGTACACAGTATAAGTCAAAAATATTACGCAGAGTAACCAATGGATAGAGACTATAAAATATGTCATTATTACCGTTGCATCATCTACACATATCCTCACTCGATCCTTGCTGGACAGCACTTCAATGGATATGTACCTGGCAGCATCAGCGTACAGAGGCCATTTGTTGGAGCCATTGTAGCCGAGATCACCAGCTACGACACCACTGCCACCGACGTGCGGACCATGACGGCCAGCCGGCAATAGAGTAACTATGATGTTGATCAGCACAAACAGAACGACAATAGATACAAGTATCACCTGCGAACGCAAACAAACGTATATTAGATCGGGCGACGCGTCATTGCTCCAATACACCGACGGACTGCACTCACCCTGAAGCGCTTCCAGCAACAAAAATTGCGGCGCATGATGGTGGCGGCCGCTTTGGTGCAGGGAATCGCCAAGAAACCCATGTTCATAGTTGCTGCAGCCGCGACGTTCCTGGACGACTGCTGGAGTCCACCGATATCGGTTGCGTGTGTCGCGCGTCCATGGAGACTGAAACTGGCCTGGGCTTGAGCGTTCCGTTAGGCCGACGACGACGATTATTCAATTACGAGGCCGTTCGAGCGAAGAGTGCGCGGTTTTGCGCGACCTGACCGAACGTCAAAACTATCCACGGATATGGCGCGGTCGTAAAACCCAATAGTAATCTTTCCCGTCATCGGCCTCGGTCGCGGTCAGTTTTTCACATCGTGTTCGTCGTTCGTTGTCGATCGTCGTTTTCGTTTCGGTTGAGACGCTCTCGTGCTCCTAGACTTCGTTGCGGTTGATAACAGAGCCGCGGGCGATAAACGACATCAGCGTGGGTTGCAACGGCGGCGGCGGTACGTCAACGCATGCGATGCCAACAGATCGCGCGCCCCGTACTGACATGTCAAAGGTGGCACGTAAATGCGGCAGACCAGTAAGAGTTGACATTTAATAATTTGCTTATTATTTATTTTTCTCCTCAGCACAGCATTTTTCGTTAACGGCAACGGAATGCACTGAACTAGCGGTCCTTTTCGTAGCTCACGACCACCTGTTACGCTTACAAGTTTTGAATATATTCTTTGGAAACATTATTTACACCTTCGCCGACTACTTTCTTCGACGGTTAACTTTCCGCGTAACGCCCACGATTTAGAATTTCTCGATTGTCTAATCTACACTAATTTCGGTGAATACCTACTAAAGAACACGGTACTCACTCGACCACTGTAGTGAATTGACAGAACTCAACTCGTACTGCCCTTCAACCAGTTTACCATTAGAAAGCTATTTGAAAAACACGAAAAACGATTGTTTTCATTATTACGTTTTTACGGCACAATCATATTTTTGATTTCTTACAAGAGTCAGGAAACGTTTTCAGCACTTTTACTCTGTGATCTAAAGTTTACAATAATTGTTTGCGACTTTTTAGCAAACCATTTTTTCGTTCATTACAAAGAAAAATTTGTGAAAATTCTTGTATTAATTTTTTATGTCTTTAAATATTAATATTGAAAGTTTCATATATTTTTAACTTTTAAATATTACAGATTTTCATAACTTTTATTGAGTTTTGTCCAATTTAATAATGTAAACGCTTATTATAAAAATAATTGTAACTGAGGATTTATTATAATTTTCTATTCAAGTAAGAATAATATATAAGCAGGGCTCGGGACTTATAGCACTTAATATCATTAAAATAAGCGCTTAAAAAAGCGTTTAAAAACATCATTATAAGCACTAAAATGAGCATTTAAAAAATTTAAAATCAAGCAAAAATATTTATAAAAAAAAATAAACTATAAAATTTTAACTAAAAAATCAAACAAAATAAAAATAAATCTTCACTTTCAAAACTTAAAGAATTGTATGGATTTTCTAAGGGATTTTTCTGAAAAATAAAATGTAAATTGTTCTCTCTGTTCTTGATCATTCTGACGTTTGACACTCAGTTCTATTTTAAGCGTTGGAATATTTTTGTTAACCCTAAAACGATGCCTTGGACGACGACAAACTACGTGACAACGTAAATAAAATAAGAATTAATTTTCAATTTAATTCGATCAAAAACAACTTTGCAGGAGAAAACTATAAAAACATAAAAAAAATTGGTCAAATAAGCAAAAATAATCAAAAAAACTGGAAATAAGCATTTTTTTAAAAAATTGCAGAAAAAAGCAAAAAAAAAAACACTTTCAAATATCATAATTGTACGTGTTATAACTTGACATAAGCTTCTATAGCACTCTGCTACATTTTAAGTCAATTCATAAAAATAAGCAAATGCTTTAACTCCTGAGTCCTATATATAAGTAATATTACATTTTCAAGATTTCATCAAACAAAAATTGTTTTATCATTTAAAAAAATATGAATGTTTCAAACATCAAACAAATAGTATAAAAAAAATCAAATTAAATTTTTACATAGTTTTCAATTGTAATATTTCATAACATATTTTTAGATAAGTCAGATTTTTATTTTTACGGTTAATTTTGTTTTCAATTATTATTCTTTGTTGGTCAGCGATAAAAGTTTAATAATACCTAAAAATGTTACAAATATTTTTGACCACTTAAATCATAAATATATATGTAATAAATATATCAAAATATCAAAAGTTACAAACTTATCTCAGTAGGCCCTTTTCTGTGAAAAAAAAATAATTATTTATTAGTAAATCCTAAGTTTAAAAATAAAGATTTTGCTCGTGAAATATTAAATCATTTAGATTAAAATTACTATTCAGTACATACATAATTTCTTAACATTTTAATTATGTTGCCAATATCTATCACATCAGCAGAAAAAAGTTTTTCCCCTTTAAGACTATTTAAAATTTAGTTAAGGGCAAGAATGGGATAAAAAAGATTGACAGAGTTGGTTCTTATGTATATCTGCAAGGATATAAATACTGACAGAGAAAATAACATGAAAAATATAATCAACAGATTTTCTAAAGAAAAATAATGAAAACTTGAATGTGTATTATAAAAAAAAAAAAGTATACTATTAATTTATAATACCATATTATATTATTTCATTCTTTTTAGTGTAATAAAATTTTTTTTTGTTCTTAAAGCTACAACTTACCATACATATATCCTATTTCTATATATATATATATGGCTGTGCGTTCCATTCCCCGTGAAACATTTCTGGATTAGCATTCAATACAGAAAAAACTGTTGTAACTAAAATTTAAAATTTAAATAATTTAAAATACATAGGATAATATACTATATATTTTAAATATTAGTATTACACATATTACGTACATTAAATATTTAGAAATGTAAAATATCTATAATCAAATACTCAATTGTTATTCAAATACTTAACTCAGGTTGTCTTGCATCATTGCATTAGGAAGTTATTATTTTCGTATGTGATCAACCCATAAATATATATATATATATATATATATATATATATATATATATATATATTATTCCATGTATAATATATATGACGTATCCATATCGCGTTGTTGTTCGTTTCGTAAAATGAACGTTTATATCCGTTTCTTGAAATAGAACCACGAATTCTCCACTTTATGTAATTACACGGTATTGCTAACATTGCCGAAACGAATACCTAAACTATAGACCAGTGGTTTTCAATCTTTTTCGGATTGCGACCCCCCCTCATTTTTTATTTTTTTGTATGCGACCCCTTCAAAATAAAAATGTTATTTTATTCATAAAAATTTGATTTATTTACCGATAAAATGCTTACATGATAAACAATTTCCTTTTTTCTTTTTTTTTTAAATACCTACTCGTAATATGAAAAAATCATTTCATTCATTATTTTTGGCGATCCCCAGATTGAAAATCACTGCTATAAACCACGGTACTTGTTCTCTCATTTAGATATCAAAATAAGAAACATTAAACTTCAATTTTTTTAAGTAATTTCTTGTCCATTGCCTATTTAATTTGGTTAACTTTTTTTTTAATATTTCAATTATATTCCTAATAATTTAATACATTATTTAATGAATTTAAAGACTACATAAATATTAAAGAAATACTTGTATTGATTACATGTTTTTCAATAATTTTTTATTTTATTAACGTAACATTCAATTTAGTAGAAAATTGATGATTTAAAAATAGTTGTTTAAATGTTGTAACAACAAGTCCAACGTTAAATAAAAAAAATAATATAATTATTATAATTAACACTACTTTTTCTTATTTGATTAATTTTATTTCATTTCTTATTTATTTAATAAATATAATTATGAAA
The DNA here is from genome assembly GCF_003268045.1 of Sipha flava. Taxonomy (NCBI): domain Eukaryota; kingdom Metazoa; phylum Arthropoda; class Insecta; order Hemiptera; family Aphididae; genus Sipha; species Sipha flava. Next base: position 281,781 of record NW_020273570.1, on the reverse strand, counting down.
ATAAAATAATTTTAATTCATAGTTATAGTAGTAAAAAACCAATATACATCCTAGTAACAAGTAACTGTACATTTAGTATATTTATTTATTGTATAATTTTATATATTTAAATTTTAGAGTATATTTAGAGGTTTTTTTACTTGTATGATTTGAACCAAATGGTAATCCCAAGATAATGAATAACGTGGTAAGTGTCCATAAACATTATCACAGCCAATTTTATATAACACATCCACATCAAGTAATTGATATACTCATGCAAATCCCAATGAAACGGATTTAAAAATAAACTCAATAAAAAATAATGTAATAGAATATAAAAGAAAGGAAACTGGACATAATCAAAAATACTTACATGATATGTGAAATGAACATAAAACAATCAATCGCTCAAATTATATAAAAATATTGAAAATAAATTTCATCATATAAATTAAATTTAATGTACTATTTTTTAATAATAATAAACACTGCAATATTTAATTAAAACTTGGTAGTATATTATAAGCATTTATAGCGTGAGCATACCAGTACTAGGTACGAAGTACCTACCAAGTATCCGTGTGTGCAAAATGAGTGTTCTTTTTTTAGGTATTTTCGTTACAAGTAGCTAAAATATATGTACGGAAACGAGTTGTTGCCGTTCGCGTTACTTATAATGTTTTGATTAGCATTTCTATAGTACAACAATACGAGATAAATATACAAATATTTATATTCTTGGGAAATTAAAACACAATACAAGTTTTATAGACTGAAAATAATACAAATTTGCATGCTACAGGATAAATACTACAATGATCAAAAAATCACAAAGGTAATTTATGTGGAATACGTCATAAACGTCTGTTGTAAACAAAAAGTATTTCAAACACAAACAATTATTTAACTAATACAATGGAATCTTAAACTACAATAATAAGTTTAAGAATTGACATTATATTATTCACTATCGTCAACGTCATCAGCATCGAGTTTAATTTAGATAACAAATTGTTGGTATTTATATTCTTCTTTTAATACGGCTGTACACCAAATATGGGTATTATGTTCACAGGCATTCAGGGGTTAAAAATTAAAATATATTTAAGAAACACTTGTTTCAAATAACCGGAATTTGAAACCAAATCAAAATATTTTTCAAAAGTAATTTGAATCTGATTAACGAAAGGGGGAGTGGACCACATGTACACCACATGCACTTGTTATACGTATATTCTTGATACTGATTAGTTATTCATTTACTTTCTAAAAATGTTATGGGATTGTTATGGAAATTACTTACCTTGAGAGGGTCACCTGGTTGATCAAAACCATTATAGTTGGGTTCATTTAAGTATAAAAAGGAATGCTTTGTGATAGAATCTTCAGTTAGTCGAAATGTATTGCCCCGAGAAGTACATTAGAGGAAATGGGTTGCAACGAAGAGATGCCGAGGATATTTCAAATAGATTTATAGAAAAAATGATTTGGAAACCCAATGAAATAGTTTTGGATGTAGGATGTGGACCAGGAGACGTATCATCAAATATTCTGTATCCACTATTAAAAAATAAAATCAAACGGATGGTTTGTTAAAGAACCTTTAACATTATTTTATGAACAATATGTATTTATATTAATATTTTATTCTAGGTTGGTGTTGACAGATCAATTCAAATGGTCGAACATGCGAAAAAAACATATGGATACCCTAAATTGGAATTCAAAGTCTTGGATATTGAAAATGTTAATGAGTGCATTTCGTATACAAATAGTTTCGATAAAATATTTTCTTTTTTTTGTTTCCATTGGATTCATAAGAAAGCTGACGCTTTGATTAATATGAAAACAATGTTGAAAAGTGGTGGGGAAATTTTACTTCATTTCATGTTAGTTAATCCAATAGTTGAACTTTACAAATATATAGATGCAGAATGGCAAATCTTTGTGAAAGTGAGTATGCTTTTTTATTTATACGTTGAATTATTTTCTAATTTATCCAACTTAATATATTGTAATATTTTCCAGTTTACGTATAATATAAAATATAAATATATTAGTTTTAGTATATTTCATATTATTTTTCTTACGACTCGAAAATATATTTTCAAATGCATTTATTTTTTTCATTTATGTTATTTATGTTACTTATATAAATAATTCATTTTTTCATTCATATTTTTTGGGTAAAATAAAAAAAATTATATTATAATTTAAAAAAAAAAATGTGTCAGAGTTTAAATTTTTAACATTGTTTTTAGTTAATAATATAATATGAAAATTTTAGATTAATAATTACTAAATCTAACTTCCTAAGTGCAATAATAAACGTAAAATATAATATTCATCAACAGTTATAAGACGAGAAAAAAATGTCATAACTAATTTCCTAAATATTTAATAAAAACAAAAATGAATTATATAAAACCATTTATATGTATATATATTTCAACCCGAGCGTATAGAAAACTAAAATTTAAGGTCATACAATGTCATACATTACATTATAGAATACCAAATAAAATCATACTTCTTTGATATTGACGCCTTAGTATAAAAATGCAATATCTAAAGTGGATTTTATGCGGAAATAATAATGTTAAAAACTTAAAATGTACACACAAGTCTGAAACAGAAAGACTTTTCATCGTAAAAATACTTTACGAAATTATTTGTTTAGCTATATTCGGGGGATACTCACTTTTTCCTTCTTATGAATCATAACATTGGTGTCTCGTAACTGGTAAAATAAATCCATAAAAACAACATTTGAGTGTTTAAATATTAAATTTTGATAAAACGTTCAAAATTACGAATAATCATTACATTTTTGTAGCTAAAAATTCATAAAACTATTTATTCTTAAGGTTTGAAAATTGAGTATAAGATTTTTCATAGGATTTTCTTTGCAGTAAAAAAAAATAATAAAAATACTGGAAAGTCGTTAAAATGTTTACAAAATGAAATTTTAATGAAATCGGATATTTTATCTAATTTACATTAAATTATTTTAATTATTTAGTTGTTATCCAATAAATACTAATCGTAATAACTCGAAATATTTAAAGAGCTCATATATTAGCATTTTAAAGACACAGGTATTATAGTTTCGAAATATTTATGCTGTGTTTATAGGTATTTGAAATTTTCGATTTTTTTCAAATTTTAGATGTCTTTTTATTACAAATATCTTCCATTAACAATAACTTTATTAAAACCATGAATTAGATTTTTATATTTTCAATAGTAAAATTTTAAAAATTTTATCACGAATTGTTTTAAAAAATTGTAATTTTGCGAAAATTGAATAGTTATTTTACCAAATCGACTAGGGAATGAAAATCAAATTTAATATTATGTTTTCATAGAAAAAACATGCTATCGGATATGTATTTTATCCGACAGAAATTTTAACCATTTTAATAATTAAAACGTATAGGTACATTCACAATATTATTACTCCAATGGCTTCTATTAATTACTATAATATAAATATTTTAAAGTAATGTAAAAATATTATAAAATACAATAACTAAATATTCTTCATTTTAGTTTTATTAATATATTATACATAATTAAAGGTATAAATATATTAAAAGTTAGTAGTGCTCCTCAAAGATATTGCGCTCTAGGCACATGCCTAGATTGCCTATGCATAAATCTGATCATGGTTATATTGATATATCATGTTACACATTAAATATTTATGTCAAAATTGTAATCGATCGAATAAATAGTTTATAATAATGCTAATAACGCTTAAACACGTTCTCGTATATTGAAATCTTTACTAATTTAATTTATATTTGCTGTGATAAAAATGTAGGTATGTATTAAACTGATTTACTTTTGTTTTTTACTAAGCTAATACACATTTGCTAATACACATTTTTTTTAGGATACTCGTCAACCGAACAACTCGTATTCTCAAGATGAAGTAAAAACTATGTTCATTGAGGCTGGGTTTCGAATCATCAACAGTGAATCAAGTGTAAGAAAGTATACATATCCAGATTTAACTTCCATCTTAGGTATTTATTGAACATTTTTAAATGCATTTAAATAATTTTAGTTTTAAATAAAAAAGTTTGAATCAACTATAAAGTACTAAAATATTATTTTATTTTTAATTTGTAATTTTCTGATTGTCATTAGTTTTTTCATTAAGTAGGTACTTACTACAACAGTGTTATAGTTCAGTAGATAACTAACATATCATTGATTGAAAATTATATAAATATTATACAAGTATATGAAATATTTTATAAAGATTTTCTTAAGTATGTTTAAAAAAATTTTTAAATCAAAATAATTCATTTTTAATATTTCAGAACTTTAAAAATGCTACAAAAAATTAAATTTTTTGATTTTACCACTAGATAAATATTATATATTATAATATAATATAGTATATAATATATTATAATGCACTTAAAGTTAATTCAACATTAGTCGAGGCACAAGTACGATTATGTACAAGATACAAATTGTGTTTGGTAAATTCAATGTAGTTTGATATATTCGAGTTCATATTTATTTTTTTTTTATGATTGGTATTTTTTTTGTCGCATTTTTAAATTAAAAATTATAGTCCTTCTGTATTTTCATATTATTTAGACGAGTCATATTTAAATATTGATTGTTTTATTGTTATAAAAATTAAAGCTAAATACGAGTATGTATAGTGTTTTATAAAATAGACCATACATTTACTGCATTAGAATGTAGTGTATATTTTTTCAACAAATTCAAAGCCATTCTATATTTATTTCCAACATTTAATTTTTGAGAAAATTATATTTTATTTACTGTTATATATATATTTTAATTTAATATTTTGTATGATTATTAGATGCCATTAAATCCGTTGATGATATGTACAATGTTTTGCCACCACAATTACATGATCGATATTCTATGCATATCAAAGACAAAATACTTGAGAAAAAGATGTTTAATATATGTCCAAATACAAAAGTAATAACCAGGTATCTTCCAATTACTGTACACGCAATAAAAGATTAAATTTATCTGCATTAATAAATACAATATTATTATATATTAATATTCTTACAGCTTAAATTGGAGAATTATGATTATATTCAGTAATTAAAAATATTAAGCAGTACTATAGTTTAACTATTATGTAAGTTTAAGTATTTTTACAAAAAATATTTTTAAACCGATCCTATTATTGAGTTGATATTGTACAATTTTCACTCATTTTATATAAGATGAACTATAGTATCCATTATACAATTTAAGTAGGACCAAGGTCAGCTTTAGATACGATCGACGCGTATGGTGGCACAGGGCGATACAATCAGAACGATGCGTGAGAATCGTGAAAATTAGAATTACATTTTATCAAACATTGGCGATCCTAATTATGCACTATAGAGAGAAAAAATAAATAATTTTCACAATATGATTTAATATATATTTGATTATAACTATTATTTATTATTATATCAACATGCAAGGAGTGGCGGCGCTTGTAGACATGGGTTAGTATGGGCAGTTTTATAAGTTATCATTATATAATAATAATATAATATAATTATAATATAGTCGTGATTTACAAATATACTTTGATTATTTAATTTTATTATGAATGGGGCTCGAACCTCTATAGCTCCCCCAACTTTGCCTGTTCAAGTTCTACGTTTAAGTCATTTAAGAAGAAGGGATGTCAAAATAATTCTAGTACTAGGCGTTAGAAGCTATGATGGAGTTCTATCGTAGAACCGTTTTATAGCTTTTTATTTTTACTTATAAAACTGATCTAGTTTTGTGAAATACAAATGTGAAATGTGCTGTGTAATCATTGTTTACAAAAATTAAATAATATAAATTACAGTTATATTTACTAAAAAGATAATAATTTAAATAATATATTATTCATAATAAATCTAATCGTTTATTATATTTTATAATATTTTATTTTTTATTTTGCAACTCATTTATATATACATTATTTTATACAAATATAATATTGATCAATAAAAACAATTTTACTATTTTACTGTAATATTTAAGGTGTAAAATTTTATTTTATTACACTTTTACAGTTTTTAAATTTAAAGATGAAAAATCAATTTTCAATGTTGTTTGTATCTCTAAAATAGGATGTAATATAATTGAAAAAATTATGTTATACAAATTTCGTTTATGCTATAAAACTATAAGAACTTTATATATTGTTATGTGTTTTATCGATTGTTGCTACTGCAAACTTATTAAAAATATTGCTGATGACTATGACGCTTTGTAATAATAACTGTATCTACAGCAACATTTGTCATCTCGGACATGTCGAGTCATGGGCTATCGATTTGAATATTTATAAATTTCAATAACACGTGACTTTTACGTTAAAATTTTTTTTTAGAATATATGTATGGACTTGTTATGAATTTGGTGTAGATTAGAAAATAAAATACTTGCATAAACGAACGAATGCAGTAGATGGCGTCATCGTGAAAAATACTACTATCATCATACTTTATAATAAATAGATAGTGTATGTATTAAATATACAATCAAATAACGGTGAAAAATAAAAATTATAATTGAATGCGTAAAAGAAATCAGTATAAAAATATTTACATGAATGCTTTTCAATAGCATCCAAGTTACATACTCGTAATGTAAAAGGATTAATAATATAATGCATATCGTCCCGTTTCATAATGTGCATGAATATTATCCTTATGATATTATAGTTTGTGCAATATAATTTATAACAACTTCTGTAAATACGTTGTCTCTTTACATTATTATTTTTCTTGTCAATTATTAGTACCTATAAATTTTGCATATTTAATATGAATAATTTATGTAAATGTAAATGTAATTAAACATGTGTGCCATTTAAATCGAATAGAAACATACGAGTATAACCAAAATTCCACAACAGTAAATCCAAACGCCGAAACACGTGTATTTTTAAACCACGTTTTAATAAAAAAAAAAAAAAAAACATTCAATACGGTACAATGTATATTAAAGTGTTCCTTATTTATAGGAGAAGAAATTTATTTTTTTTTTCTTTAGTCATTTTATGGTGAGCAGAGAAAATTAGAGAAAAATAAAACATGTAAAACCTTGAAACCTTATTTTAAGAACAATTAGACAATTTATTTGATATTATCTATGCTGATGTCTTAAATTAAATTAAAATAAAAGAAAATACGCAATTTTTATTAAAACAACGAGAGAAAGTAAATTCTGGCTGTATGCAAGGTATTGGCATACAACCCAAATATATGGTAAGATATAGATGAGTTCACACTAGCAAAAGAAATGATACAAGAAATTATAGTCATTAAAAACTGTTAATGACGCAGCAAAAAGAGGTGTCAAGTTGATGAAGGAATATAATCAAAAATGTAGTAAAAATGAAAATCAGAAGCAATGTATCTTATAAGTAAATATTTTCTACATATATTCAATAAACTATTGAATTGTAAATATCTAATAATTTATGAAATTTATAGGTTTTTCAGGAATATTGTAGTACTAGTATATAATCTGCATGTAGCTGTGAAATTAAAAAAAAAAAAGAATTATGAGTATTAATTTCAATGACTTATTTTATACTGTTTCATAATTGCATGAGTTCTTTTTTTTATAAATTCGAAGAAAATAAGTTATACGTATTTCATTGAAGTACGTTTTATTACAACAAAACATTTTTTGATAAATTTTACAAAAATTTGATTGTAACAATAAAACTATCAATGATATTTTTAATAATTAAGTACTTTATAAAAATTTAATCTAAAATAATTTATATATTCATATTTTTATTCTATCTTAAATCGTTCGTTAAATAAGTTTAAAATAACCCTAAAACCAAAATGTTTGACAAATAAATAAAAATTAATTTTTATGTTTTTCATTGAAAAAAATAAACTTAAGAGAAATGTTGGAATATTAAAATTTATAGATAATATTATGTTCTTTAATAAAGTATATGTACATTTTTATCCTACGTATCAAATAAAATGTGATGGGGTGGAGGTCCTAGCAGGAAATGTGTATAGTTAAAAATGAAGGACCAAATTACTGTATATGAAACTCGAAATATACAGTGTATGGTATAAGTTACGATTAAGCGCATGAAATAAAGTACAAGTCAACGTGTATTCATGCTTATCGGTAAGTTTGTAACTTGTCGATTACCTATTCAGACACTCAGTATTCTGGAATATTTAATAAAAATAATATGCATATCAGTACAGTTAATCGGCTATGGAACACTTGGAAGAGAATTAGGCGAAAATGGGCCACTGCGAGGGTAATAATCAGGGCTCATAACTTCTAGCATTTGCATATTTTTTTTGAAAGGTCCTAGAGATACCTATGTGAGCTATAAATTTGTTTCAGATAACCAAGAAGCTAGATACGAAATTTTATGTTGCATATTTCTGCATATTTCGAAGATAAGTACTATTTTACTTTTTTTCGCTTTTTTTGCTTATTTTTGGATTTTTGTATGATTTTTATCATTGATTTTTTTAAAATATTTTTTAATAGCCTAAAACATTTTTTCTTAAAAATAACAAGTAATTATAGTCATATTAATTGTTCATATTAGTAATTAATTCGTGTTAATTAATTTTTCTTCTCATATAACTTATATAATATCAGATGAACTATATACGAGTTTAGTCGACGTGTGACGTAGTGAGTGTGTACGCCCGAAACTTCGTAATCCCATCGATAAAGAAACCATTATAATTGTATATATGTAATTGTAGCTTGTACTGTAGTATTTTATTTTTATAGTTTCTAGGTATTCGAGTATTCCAATATCATTATCTAGATATTCCGATACCATCATTCTCAGATTATTTACAGATTATTTTTCATTAACATTTTGCAGTCGTTTCCAATTTTTCGTATTGTACGCATGCTAGTTCGTTTCGTGAATTCAGTACTTAATTTTTTTTTTTTTAATAATAGAAGCTAAAATAATAAAATAATATAATAAATAATAATAATAAAATAATAATTTTTATATACAAACGTTTTTTTTTTGCATATTTCAGTATTTTTAGTGCATATTTAAGCGCTTACATGAATACTTTTTAGAGCATATTTAAGCGCTTATAACAACCTTTTTTAGAGCTATAAGTTATGAGCCTTGGTAATAATTAATTGCTTATTGTGTGTACGAGGCGTGACGTAATGACGTGTAATATCAAGAAATAATTATCGTTTATCGTAATATTCATTCGACTTAGGGTTCGCAGATTAGTTTGCACATAAATAAATCGAACCGTTTAACGCTGTACATATATGCAAACGTCAATGTTTTGTTTACACAATAATAGTATAGGTAGTTTAGGGTAACTACGTCCTGTTTTAAACATGATTGTCCTGTTTTTCAACTCGATGTCCTATTTTTTCAATCGGAATTAAACAGGATGCATTTAGTCCTGTTTTTCGTGACTGTCCTGTTTTAATCCTATTTTTCACTATTTTATTTATCAAAAAGTGATTTTAGCGATTAATTTATAAAAATGTCGTTAATAATAAACTATTTTGGATATTTTTATCTATTAAATCATGTTGAGACATTTATTTTTAATGTAGGTGTTTGTTTTTCCCAAAATTAAGACGATGTCGATCGCCGATAAGAATAATATATCATTATTGTAACTTGATATAATAAATATTAATAGCATTCATAATACTAGAACGTTAATTATTTTTAGTTTTGATTTTATTTTTAATATTTCTTTTCTAAGTATAGACTATTTCAACCTCTATTCTGTAAATATTATTTATTATACATGTATTTTCAACGTATGAATATAATGTGTTGATATAAAGCACATACGAATATCTCAATTAGATATTAGTACAAGTCTTGGTCTCGTGCAATGCGTGCAGTGCGTATTTTACAATGCCGAAAAGTAGTTGCGTTTTTACGCAAAGTTTAAAAAATTAATTTTCTTTTTTGAGAAATGCTAAAGAAATCGGAAAAGTGTTTTGTTCAGTATGTAAATCTGTATTTTCAATTAAAAATGGTAGCCGAGCAGACATAAAACAACATATCACCAAAGCGAAAAAACATTTACGTGCAGTATCTTCTACGTCAAGTAATGATAAAGTTACATTTTTTTTTTTTAAACAAAGCCCAGTTGAATTATCTGATGAAAGTAAGCATCTCGCAGCCAAGGAAGGGTTATTTTAATTTTATACGATAATTATTCTTTTAGATCAATTGACTGCACATCAACCCTTTTGAAATATATTTATAACAAAAAATTCTCTTGCTCTCGTACTAAAACTGAATCAATTATTTTAAACGTTTTTGCTTCTTTAGCAATGCAATAAATTTGTAATGAATTAAAATCTGTAAAGCTTGCAACAATTATGATAGATACCTCAAATCATAAAAACTTAAAAGTTGTATCTATTCTAATTTGCTATTTCAACCAGAAAAAGGACGTGCAAATAAAAATTTTGGAAATAACAAATTTAAAAGGAGAAACTGCTGATATTTTAACAAATTATATTATTAAGATTTTGAATAAATATAAATTATCCAATAAAATCATTGCATTTTCTGACGATAATTGCAACACACATTTTGGAGGATCGAATAAGAAAGGAACAAAAAATATTTTTTTATTTCTAAATAAAAGTTTAAAAAATAATATTTGTGGTATTGGTTGCGCTACTCATGTTTTGCATAATGCAATGCAATCAAGTGCTGATATTTTGCTGATTGATGTAAAATCTACAGTAAACAAGATTTTCCAGTACTTTCATATAAATACTGTACGTGTTGAAAATTTGAAAGAATTTTGTGATTTTGCAATAATTGAATTCAAAAATATTCTTGGTAGTGTTAAAACTCTTTGGCTATCTTTATCACCAGCAATTACAAGGATAATTTAAATTTTTCCAGTTTTAAAATCATATTTTGTGACACAAGATAAATGTCCTATGATTATACAATTTTTTATTAATGATCCTTTTTCCTTAATATGGCTTCATTTTTTGCAAAGTCAATTGAAAGTTGGATGTGATACTGATAAAAAAATTGAAGGAGATAAAATATCAGCGTGTGAAGTAGCAGAAGAATTAGAGGTTTTGTGTGGAAAAATTAGAAATAGGAAAAATCAGAATTTTTTGACTTCTAAAATTGTATCACTGTTAAATGATTTGAAAAAATAAAACACGTATGATCAAAAGTCATTTAAACAAAATACTGATATATTTTAAGATACTTTTTTATCATACCTTGAAAAATGGGGTTATCATTTTGACGATTTAAAAATATTACGGTGGATCCAATTAATAAATTATCCTACTTGGGATGATGTTCAACAAAGTATATATTTTTTGAAAGAAAAAAATAAAAATAATATCGATTGGAAATTAGATTAAGACGATTTATTCGATGAATTTAATCATGTAGTGAACATTTTCAAAATACGAGTTCACGAATGGCAAAAAAATTGTACAAAAGTAGAAGAAAAATGGTATGAAATTTTCAAGTATATGGTAAATCAAAATATTGGCCTACAAAACATATCAGGAATTATTGAATATGCTCTGGCAATACCCGGAACAAATGCAGCAGTTGAAAGAACGTTTTATAATATAAGTGTATTGTGGACTGATGAAAAAATTGTTTTCTCATAGACATGTAAAAGCTATAATTAATGTTAATAATGTTAATAATTTCAAGAATTATTCTTGTAATGAATTTTATAATTTTCTTCTAAAATAAAATTAATTATTAGATTTAATAAGTTCATCACAAAAATATGATTTTGGAAATAAAAAAGAACTCAAATCAACATCAAATGTAAAATCAACAAATGTACATTGATGTATGATTTCTTTTAAATATAACAGGTAGTTTTACAATACAAAAATTGAATATCGTTTTGTTGTTATGATTATATATATGTATAAAAGGTAGTATATAGTATAATATATATATTATTTGTATTAGTTTCATGTTTTGACAATTATGAATAATTACATTTTTTTTTTTTACTCGTTGCAAAAAAGTGTCCGGTTTTTTTTTTTTAAATATGGTCACCCTAAGGTATTTATATATACTGATGCGTTATTAAGCATATTAAATTTAATTAAATTGTAAATATGTATACAATTAGAGAAAGATTTTAAACAAAAGTTGCAGTTTCCGATTTTGGTTTTCATCATACATCTGTATTTCTATTAAAACGAATCAATTATAATGGCACAAGCTATTCTGATATCGAGTAACGTTGAATTAGGCACGTTTGCATAACATCTATACATTAAATCATGTGTGTAGAACATAATATATGCCTAAAAAAATAATATTATAAATAATATATAGGCAGTACGTAATATTACTTTAAACAATGTGACACTGGCCGGCCGTGCGACGCGATTTATCAAACGAAGCAGTCATTTGCGTTTCACGTCGTAGTGCCTAACTTGTTAGTATTTTTGTTCAAACTGGTTGTTTTTAATAACAGCGACGACATTTTCATGGATTATTAATTTTCTGAAATCTACATAACAATATCATATTACAATATATTGTTGTATTGTACTTAATAGTATACTGTCTATGTAGTCTATACGCTGCCGTGGTCTTGTATACGTGTATAATATAGGTATAGGCATGTAACCAAGAATTTTTCTGTAAGGGGCTAACATTTCTTGGTCCCTTTCTACTTGATGTATGAGGAGGAGGATTTTTTTTTGTTTCATAATTCCAACAGAATTACTAAATTTTAATATTAAAATGAAACATGAATAATTTTTTATTTACCAATATTTTATTCCGTTTTACGTCATTGACTAATCATATATTTCAAGAAATTTCCCGAATATAATTACAACAATAATTGAAGATTCCATTTTTAAGTATTCTACGAAAATAATATATTGTATGAATAGTATTATGTATGTATTTTATCGTACTAGTGTTGAATAATAATGTACACTGTTGTCAACAACACTTTGTTAAAATATGTACATCCGATAACAGTTTTCGTTGTCTTGCAGTTTTCAATCTACTGTTAGATGTGTTATCGCGCTATCCTTAACCATCAGTTCATGAATAATGATAAGATGAAACATTTGAAATTTTTGAAAAAGGTGGACATTGTAGTACTGACTATACAGTGTATATTAACATCAGGATAATGTCACTTTTATATTTTAAAATATTTATAAAAAAAAAAATATAAATAAAAATAGCCGGTGGAATAATTTACATTAGTTTTCACTTGTACACATTCATTTGTGTACATTTCACTTTGAAGATGACTTATTTTAATTTAAGTTACAGTAAATAATATATATTTTAAGCATTAAGCGTACACTAAAAATTAATACAAATTAAAAAAAAACATACATATATATATATATATATATATATATATATATATATATATATATTATACCCAATTAACATTTATAAATGAGGATTGTGGATTACACTTTTCATTTAAGTACAGAATATATATAAACATGTATATTCAGATAGGAACGCAACGAATCTTTCAGATTTATACTATGTAACGCATATACAATTCTGTAATGTTACAAGTTGTTACGGTTAAAGTACAACTGATGTTAGGTTTTACCGATTGATCTTGATAAATTTTAAGATAATTAGGAAACAATCAAGGGCGTCATTTCAACTTTTGAAAAGGTAGGGCAACTGATTAAATTTGCCGACTTCATAAAATTTAAAAAATTATGGTTACCTTTATATTTAAATATTTAATATTTATGGACGATAAACTATCAATAAAATATTTTTTCGGAACAAAACATGTAAGGATTAGTAATGAATAATGATGTCATGATGATAAACAAAAAACATGAAACATTTCAATTTACCCAATCAAATAATATATAATATTCGTTTTCGTGAAGGTGTGTTATTATGGTGACGGTACATAATTATTTTAAGAAAGAATGGAAATGTTTGACGAGATCGGAAGAATCTTTCAAGACTATTATTTAAATATATATCATTATCTTACCGTTGTTGTGTATTATTATAGGCGTTGAAAACGTTCGCAGAACATTCAATCTCCCACGAAATTCTTGAAAAGTTCCAAAACCCGATCCCTTACTTATAGGATCGTCCGCTGTTAAATTACTTTCATCCAAAAGATAATTGTATTAGCCATTTTAAGTTCTCGTTACACCCGTAAGTGCTATACAAAAGTATAAATCGAAATGATAAACACAAAGGTAAACGGTAACCGAAATTAAAACATGACTCTCCAGGTATAACATTTTTGTTACATCTGTACCGAAAGTTTGGTTTTCGACCACGGCCGAAGCGTTGGAATGTCCCATTTATCCGTCCAGCGGGCGGTAAGTGGGGAATCCCATAGTGGCGGGCGGTAAAGAGGAAATCACAAAAAATAAGGTGGGGAGGGAAAGTGGAAATCCCTATAGCACCGTGTAGTAAAATGGAATTTTACAAGAGCGCTGGCCGCTTATTTCCAGCACAACCAGAAACTTAAATGTATACCACGGTCCGTACAAAACAAAAACTTTCGATTAGATCTTATACACACATCACAACCTCCTTGCACGACGCATAAACATTTAAACATATTTCGTTTTCACTGTTCCCGCACAAGTACGTTGGACGTTACGGATAAATTTGTTTCGCGCGATTTATATAATAATTCGAATTAGAAAATGAGATCGTTCGCGCAAGTGTCACGTTGCCGTTAAAACGATCCTATTTCGTGTAAACCGGAGCACCCGATAACGGGGTCGGCGTGTGATGTTCGAGAATTTTCGATCGTTGCGTTTTCGCGGTACGATTATCACCGGTCCGTGGACGCCATTACCGCCGGGACTTTTTTCCGCCGACAATTTCTCTGCGAACGTCCGACTTGTCGTTTTCCCCGTGCCACCGGCCGTGTGTTTTCGTGGTTGCGGCGTAGCACGGTCGAGTCACCATCTCCGGACACAACTTCGTATGTGTGTGACGATTATTCGAACCGTAGCTGACCCGTGTCCGTGAAATTTTCTTTCTGTTATCGTCGTGCGCGGAGAAGCCAGTTATTGAAAATCGAGACCGACGCCGCTGATCAACCGATTCTTTTGCCGTTCGTCGCACGTGTGAACACGATCGCGTGGGCATAACTACTCGAACGCCAGACCGTCCAAGGTATTTTCCGTTATATTTGTTAATAATATAATATTTATTTTTATACGATTTATCTTGTTATATTATTATAACGCGTTTGGTGCATATGTGATTTTATTGTTATTTTTAGATTTATCATATTTATTATTACTTTTTTTAATATTATTGTTACGCTTTTGACCCGTTTATCCTGGCATTTGTTATAATTTCATTAATTATCCTTGTTAAGTGTTCTTTTTTTATTGCAAACAACCCGAGTACGTCACACAATCGAACCAGTGATGGTTTGACTGCGAAGCACGCAAACAAGCATAAATACGAAAGATGACAATCAGTACAGTAGTTGTAATAAACCATTAACTTCACCATACATGGTTAAAACGGCAAATGCTGTTTCACTAAATCTGTTGCATGAAAAATCAAAAGAATGATATATAATGCCTTATGAAAAACTTTTATAATTGAAAAAAATAAATAAAACCAAATCGTTGTCGGAAAATATGTTTCTTACAAATTTTAATAAATTATCTACAGAAATTAAATTGTCAATTCTATGGTCTATTTATTTAATGCTTAAAAGCATGACAAATATATAACATAATATTAACGTTGGTACTTATTTAAAATTATAAGTTTTTTTAAAGAGAAAATCAAGTGGATTAAAAGTAAAAATTTCAAAGTTTTGACTTCAACCTATATAAAAAATGCATTGACGAAGCTTCTGATATTCGATATTTAGTAAAAAGGTAGGTGAGATAAAATTGTATTGTATATATTGACTATTCATTCTCCGTTCATTTATTACGATTTATGTAATATTCAGTGGTTTTTTTTTTTTTTGCATATGGCGTAGGTTTATTGGTGAAAAGCAAAATTAAATAAACATAAAATAAAACTAAAATAAAAATAAATTCAGTGGTAAAATATATATTACACATTAAACTTCTCTACTAAAAAAAAAAAAAATTGTTCATGATCACTTAATATTAAAGAGGAGTTATATGATATTTTTAAGAAATACATGGATTTATGATTCACAAATGTAACATAAGATGAATTTTTTTTTAGTTGCAAAGACGGTTAATGCATCAAGCAGGTTATTGGAAAAAACAAAATTGGGAGTATGCCTAAAGAAATTGCAATATATTTAAATTTACTGTATTCCCGAGCTGTTACAGGTCGTTTTTTCGGCCGAACTTCAGCAACATGACCTACCGATTCTGCTGGTGATGTTACAACTATTGATGGGAATAATCGAATGATTTTAATAATCGAAATAATGGTAATAGACATATTTACCAAAAGCAAATCAATTAAATTATTCGAAAAATTGCGTGTTTTACTCATTTCCCATTTGGTACTAAATTGAAGTCTACTGTCCATCAGTATTGTATTGTAATTGTTAAAAATAATAAAATTACTGGATTTAACTTAAACTACAGGTACCTATTTGATAAGGGGCCTAGGTCTTATAATTTTTGAGAGGGCCTATCGGGATTTTCCTGGTATCCCGGTAGGCGAGTACCTGCCTGTATGAGCTCAATTTTTATGGTATTGATATCACGAAAACTGTTTTATAAAGATCAATTATATAGAAATATATAATATACCAAAAATAAAGTTTATAAGGTTCGCGTAATAATGATTGTCATAAACTGGGGAAGAGCCAGTGTTTCCCAATTTTTAATAAACCGTGAACGTGTATTTTAAAGAGAATATTATTTGATTACTGAGTACAAAATAGTAAATAAAAATTTACGATTTACTGATTTTAGCATTTAATCATCGGACAAAGAATTGCCAAATTTTTAAAATTTCTTAGAGTGGGGCATTTGCCATAGTCTACCTCCTCCCCCAAAATGCCGCCTCTGGAAACAATCATACGGTAGAACTCTAAATAGTTGTTGTACTTCGGGCTTTTACAAACGAGATATACATCCATTTTTGGTAAAAGCACAAAAAATAAACTAAATTACTCTTCACAAGACTAAACGGATAATGTAAAGATGAACATTTTATTATTATTGAGATAAAAAAATAAGTATTGAGTGACCAAAGTTTTCTTTACAAAATATAAAAATACATGTTATGAAAATAGAACAAGTCATTGTATAGATACTGAGATTATACAGTACCTACTTATACAGTATTTTACAATAACAGTATTATATTAATACAATAACATAAAATACAAAAACAATAACATATTATATTATTATTTGAAAAATATGACTACAAAATTAAAAATATATCAACATTTAATTTGTGTGCCTTTTGTAGTATATTTTTTAATTTAGGTATTTATATCATACAAAAACTTAAAATGATCGCAGTGGTTATGCATTTTTTTGAAATTTTTTTTCAAGAGAATTGATTGTTACATTCAATACATAAAAGTATAACTCAACTTTGAATGTATTTAATAAAGCAATTATGGATTTATCTAATTGTTCATAAGAAGAGAAGAATTCAGTTTTATATGTTGCCTAAAAGAAGTCTCAATCGAATCATCGATAAACGAGATATTATATTAAATATAATAATACCGTATTAAATGTATTCATAGAAATTTTATGTTTAATGTTTTTCATTTTAAATTTGCCGCCCCTTAACAAGTGCCGCATTAGGCGGCTGCCTATTACGCTGCCGCGTTGGATCGGCCCTTCGTAGTCATTAGATTGCATTATAAAATTTGAAAATACAATGTTTGTGTTGAGTAATATTAAAAATATCACTTTGCACTAATCGGTAATATGATGAGCATTTTAATAATAATTGAAAATATTAATGAATAAAATAGTTTGATTGTTAGCTTAATAATCAATTGTTATTTTATACATATATAAAAATTACGATTAATAATGAAATAATGACTAAAGATAAATGAATGATTATTACATTTATAAAATCGCTTTTATTTATGATTTGAAATTTTAATGAATGGTAGTTATACACAATAACTATAATAAATAAACAAAATAGTCTATCTAATTGATTAATTGAAACTGTTGGATTTCATATCTCCTTATTGATCTTAAAAAAGTAAACGTTCTCTATAAAACGATTTCAAGTTTATATATGATTGCTTAAAAATGTAAAAATAAAAAAATAATTTATGGAAAATAATAATAATTATTATTCAATGTAATAATAATTAAATAATTCGATGTTTTCACGATCATATTATCTATAAATATATGTATATGTATTTTAGTTTTTTATATCCGGTATATTGATGTGCCACAGTTAATGTTATTTGATAGGATCAAACGAAAACGATTAAAAACGATATGATTACTTAAACATGTTGTTTTGTTCGTAATATTTTTATAATATTTTTACATACAAAAGTTATAAAACTGCTCTATAGTAAAATTATTATAACAAAAAATTATTATTAATTTTTTTTTTTTTTTTATTTGCCTTTTTTCGCACATTACAGCAACATAATTATTATTTAAAAATACATATTCTAATATTCTTTTGTCGAAGGTGTGTGAAGTTAAGCTTAAATTGTTCGTCAACCGGTTAATATTATTGGCTGGCCAATTAATTTGACATTATAATAAAAATAAAAATGGAGAAAAGCATCTCATGTGCTCAGCAATAAATATATTATATAATATAATTAACTAATAACAACTAACGCAAATTGTAGTACCCCTTGGTTGTATAAAATTAGGTTTCCTACTAATTGAATTGTTACTATTTTACAATAAATCCAGGTGAGTGTCTAGTATCTATGTATCATAAATTCATAACAATTCACTTAGTAGTAATTATTTTAATGGATCCAGTATATTTAAGTAATATTTATGAAATTGAAACTTGTATAAAATGTATACATTTAATATTGACATTGATATTAAATTCGATTATTTACTTATCAATAATTGCATTAACATGAGTTGTGTATAAAAGTTGTGTTATAAAGTTCTTTATCTGTTTGAAAGAAAATTTAAATTATCTAAAAATACTCATTATACCAGTACACAACTATCTAACCACCAAAATAAAATGTGAATTTTTAGTATTTCGGAACGATAAAAATTTTGGACGAAACTATTCTAAAAAATTGATTTTTTTATTTTATAATAAGAGTTTGGTTTAGGAGTGTATTTAAGCAGAGTCTTTCTGACCGTTTTTACTGTGTGATGGGGCGGTAATACGCTTTGCGTATAATTTTTTCACGGTTTTTTTTTATCACTTCGGAAACTATTTTTTTTAAGTAATGTATTCGAATGGTGAATCGGTAAAGTAATATATAAATCTATATATAATATAATAAATGGAAATATAATTTACTGTTATCTATGAGAGTCGGGAGTAACATGTATATTGTATTCATGTTTATTTTGAATTCAATAACTTTTTCTGGGCATAATATTAATAATTTACGTTACGTAAATACGATATTTACCGGTATATTGCACACTAAAATACTATAAGACGTAAGTAATTATTTAATTTCTACTCTATATTATGATACAGTGACTTATTGTTTAATAATAAAAATATTACTGAGATACAATAATAATTGAAGGTAGTGGCGCTGATTTGTAGTTAATTTGGTGGGCCAAGTATACAAATTAGTTACCACCACCACCCATCAAGTTAGTAAAATAATGACCGGCTGCATGATTATATAGTAAATTCAACATTACAAAGTTAAATATAAGAGCAAACCACCCCATAAAAGTACGTGTTTGGTGCCATTGATTAAGCGAAAAAGTCAAGTTTTATTAGTTTATAGTTAACCACCATAGATGTATTGTTAGATTTAAAAATATAATTAATATAATTAGATTCTCATAGAAAAAAAAGCATTTATATATGTTAAATTAGGTTTAAATTATTAATAAATTAGGGGGGATAATTTACTGTGACAATTTTGAATTAAAACTGTAGGTAATAAATAAAAACCAAGCTTACGAAGAAAACTAATAGGTACTCAAAGTGTTATATATTTCTTCTAAACTAATATTTACGTATGATAAACCTAAAAGGTTATTATGGTCAACTGAGGAAGTAAATGATGATTTATAGTAAAATGAGAATCAGTTTAATAATGGGTCGAGAAATACAATCATTATATTAAAAATGAATGTTATCAATACAACATTAACTAGAATTACTAAAAAATTAATATAAATTAAGCACCTTGATAACTCTGACACGATGATTAATTATGCTCCAAAAATATTGTAAATTAATTTTTCGTTGAAACTTATATTAATTTTATCATTTTTTACTAGAATCTTTTTCACAATTAGATCAAGGTTGCGAAAATCGCTTTGTACAAAGAAAAATATCTGGTTACCTACCTATTTTTTATATATTTTGAAGTTTTCATCTACCTTCACAATTATATTGTTTGATTTATATTTGAACTTACTGAATTGTTAACCAAACTATGTAAAGAATTTTATTTTTATACTGTTAATGAAGCTAAGGATCGAAATCATTAAATTTATATTGGATAAATAATATGTACATATATATGTGTATATTATATTATAAGTATGTGATCTAATTAATTACACGTACTAACCAATTATAGATAAACATAAATAATTTATAATGCAATGTGACAGAAAATATTTGTATAATATACTTTAATGCTGACGATTAATTAAATTCACGCATTGGGGGAGATTTTCTTGTTGTTTACATTGAAAATAATCGTTAAAAGCATTCGTCATATGGAAACATTAGTTTTCATGAATAAATGAAAATGATAAAAATATACATAAAAAACCATACGAGAAGTATGATCTCCTTCATTATAAAATTATTCATTAGGCAAGTCGTAAAATCCGACGAGTAAAATCTCAATGCTGTTATTTTACTTTGATATGTTATAAACAATCATAGTGTATGAACTAACGAACTGCGGATCAAATAAGAATAAACATAAAAATGACTATACGGAGAAGTATAATTTATCTAAGTATTACTTTTAGTGGTTTTAAGTTCTATTTATAAAACTTAAACTATATAACTTATTAAATTCAATACCGTATTATCGAAAAAAGTCGAAAGTGAAAACATTGAGTCTTATCAGAACACCGTCACGTAGCTATTCATATTGTTTGTAATTTTATTTTATAATTGTGTTTTTATTAAAGCATTTAGAATACGAAATACTGATCAGTTCGAACTCATTTGATACATTTATTCAGACTAAATAGTAAATACTATGTACATGTCGATAAAATTAGCAACAAGGAAGTGTATTCGTAATTAAGGTATTGTAAATGCTAAATAATATTTGAACAACACTTACGAGTTATATTTCGTTGGTGTAGATAAATGTATACAATTTAAGAATTATATGCATTGCTGAATAACCCGGACTCAATCGGAAGATATTTGATTTTTTTTATTAGAACAGTTAATCATTTAATATTCAGTATTTTTTAATTCAATTAAAATAGCTCAGTGACCAGTGACGTATCCTGGATTCATTTAACTGGGGTGTTTTAAATTTTAATTGACTTATGGTAAGTGGGAGGCTCTGCCTCCCTCCTATATTATATAAATAAATACCATGTATTTATATAAATTATTATACTAATGAAAATGATTATATTAAGAGCCTGTATGTAAAATCGACAAGTTGTATACAACGTTTATTCAAATTATACTGTAAGTTTGCAATTTGATGAAATACTATAGAATATGGTCGATGGGGAGGGGGTGTTCATATCATATCATATATATACCCATATCATCCCCCCTAAATACGCCCCTGTCAGTGACAATCAATAGACATTTTACCATTTCATCAGAAATAAGCTAATTTTACTTCAAATTTTATGGATTTACAAGCTTTAAAATATACTAGCAGTTGACATTTTATTTTTTATTAAACTTAGGAGCATTAAATGGTTTAATGTTCCTTGACACATGTTCTCGATGAATCCGGTGACAATATTGACTGCTATAGATTAATATCTTTTCTCTATGTCAGTAGCGTGTTTATTTGGTATAAATTTCCATTCTTAAATATATATTAAACATATTTTAAATAAGTGTTTTCTATACTTAAATTTGAAAAACTTACTTTTCCATTTTCTGACTTCCTGTCAATATTTTATCATTTGGACGATCTCTAATTTGTCCGTTAATATTTTAATGATATTGATGTACTTTATAGTAGTAGAATAACACGAATGATATTATATTTTATGATACTTAGAAAACGCTAATAAAATTTACCAAGAAAATTAAGTTTCATTATATAATTACTATGGTTCTGGGTTAATCAACAACCAACAAATACCGACAAGATAATCGACCAACAATAATATATAAAGTATATATTTAGTTTCAATTTTAATTCATATTTCTATAAATACATATAAAATAACTAGCTGACCCGACAAACGTTGTTTTGTCATATAAATTATTTCTAGAGAATATTTTGCTAGAAAAAAATAACTAATTAAATATAGGCATGTAGGAATGTGGATAAGGATAAGGATGTAAGGAAGAGATATGGAGTGCTATGAATGGTGACGAAATATAAAAATGAAAAAACATCAAACATTTATTTTTTTAATAATTTATTAAAATTGATTCTTTAAAATTATATATATCGCTAATTATGTTAGTATATTATGTTAGCTATATTAGTAAAAAACAATATATATCCCTTAATGCAACAGAGTGTACAATATTTTTTGTTATCCCATCTTTCGCCAACACAAACTGGATGGCTCGAGAGCACACCACGTATAATTATCCGTGTGAAAAATATGATGTGCTCAAATCTAAGCCACATACAGACATCGTTTAGCCTTAAGACTTATTGATACCTAGTCATTGCAAATGTCAATCTAATTGGAAATTGAAGGCGTTTAAATTCTAATGGCACATCTATGGGTATAATAGGGATTCGCGGTAATAATATATTTTCACCTCAGAATTTGCCATTTAAAATGATGGCTTCGATAACATTTTTCATTAATTTTTTAACAACTTATCGCGTGCCGTTGTACAACCGTGGTAGGTCAAATTATGAAGCAAAATAACCGGAGAACAAACCTTCAATTGTAAATTATGCGGTGGCATGCCTGGTAAGTCCAATGACTTTAAAAACTCTGTTAGATAATTTACAGCTTCAGTAGCATAGCAAACTATATCTATAGATTTGTATGACACCATGTCTCCTGGTAATAAATGTTTATCTTGAGATTCAATTTCTTGACGTCCACATTTTTTACTACTAAAATTGCCCTTTCTGCCAGCCACTCATGATTTGTGTATTGTCTGTGTACATTGGAAAATATCTAGTCAATGAGAGCATCTTGCGAATAAATGATTGTGCAGAAATCGGTCGGTAATTTTATATATTCCGTTTAGTGTAGTAACTTTCCCATCTCCAATATCAAACAATTGTTCTGAGAATCTTCTGCACACAGCTTTTTTTGATTAAATCGCAAGTATCAAAATCGTTCGCTCTCTATCTTTACATACATTTCGACCATGAATTGTTGACGAAGCTCATGATTCGTAGAATAATTTTGTCCTGATCGCGTTTAATCATCAACCGATATGCATAATAATTTTTCGAACTAACATTCTTATTTGTTTTGACACCTGTTGCGGGATCTTTTTTTGTTTAATATTTATGCAATACCAGTCATTTACTACCAAAAATAAAATTAAGTTTTTAAATAGTTTTTTATAGTTTTTTAATAGTTTTTTAATAGTTTTATTTAATAATTCATTTTAAATTGTGCAGTTATCAACCGGGTCAAAAATTATTAAATTAAACTATGATTTATTAAACAATAGCACTTTTCCAAAAAAATTTTTCGTAAAAACCTTCTCCTGGCAATTACAAACAATTAAAAAAAATTTGAGCTAAATCGGCCTAGCCGTTCTCAATTGATAAAATGTTATACATTTTTGGCTCCATTTATATATATATATATAAATAAATAGATAACTAATAACTAATTATTTATTAACTTTATCGGACTAAATTTACGCCTAAAACCTTCTCTGTGATGTCCTCTTTAATTTAAAAAAAACTGCACGACGATCCAATAAGTAGTTTCAGAGTTTATCTTGAACAAAAAAAAGCGACTTCATTTTATATATTAGTATAGATGTGTACCTAAGTCAAGCTTCATTTTACATAATCAAATATTAATTACCATTATTTGAATTAAAAATAAAACCAACATATAATTTTTTAAACTATTAAAGTAATTTAAATTAAATGTCTTGACGTTATTTATTAAGTTTATTTTGATATTTTCTAGAAATGAACGGCTAACTGGCCAATGTGTAATTCAGTTGTTTAATATAGTTTCGTCGTTATCAAACAAGTTCGAATATGCGTTATTACTATTCACTGTAAAAAAAAAAAATTGTCTTACACATTCTATTATCGTAGTTCAAAGTCTTATTAATTAAACAAAATATATTCCAGTCGACTGATCTTATTAATCAATGATTTAGAAACGCACTAGTGGAAGAATAATTTATAATTAATGGTGGAATTATCAGTTTAATGTAGTAGATTGTCCAGTGCAACATCTTAGAGATAATGATTATCGACGAAAATAGGCCAAAGATGTTTTGAGTAAATTAATCGAAAAAATAACTTGGAAATCTGATGAAATAGTTAATAAACTAAATAAAGTCAATAAATAGACTTAGGATGCAGACCAGGCGATATAGCTTCAGATAATCTTTATAGTTTTGAAAAAGATATCGTGTATACTTTTATTTTTTTTAAATAGCCATAATTATATTTAATTGAAGGTTGGTGTTGATATTGATCATCAAATACGCACAGAAAACCTACAGATGTTCTGATATGGATTTAAAAGTATTGTATATTGAAAATTCTAATGCACTTCAGGTATATGCATTTGAAAAAATATTTAAATTTTTTTGTCTTCACTAGATTCAGAATAGATTTTATGTATTGAATAAAATGAAATTAATGTCGAAGACTAATGGGAAAATTTGTATTCATTATATATACACGAATCCAATTCTTCGATTAGGTATATAAAACTATGGATAAAAAATGACAAAAACATGTTGAAAAATTACCTATTAATATTGGGTGAATATTTAGTTTATTGCGAGCTTAAGTTAGTTGCATAATAAATGTAACTACACAAATATTTATGATTGTTAAACAAATATTCGTAAAAATATTCAAAACCATTGTATGACGCGTTAGCGCTTTGTTAGCTGTATGCTATTAAATTGACTAATATTTAAAACTGTGATTAACCAGTTTACTCATTATTTTTTTTTTTTTTTTTGTTTCGACCATTTTTGTTACTGCAGAATCATAAGATTTATGTTATTTTTTGGCGTAATAAACCGGTCTATATCAGTCGTATTCTAGAAAAAAAAAAATAATAATAATAATGAAGTACTACCGAGCACAATAAACCAAGTATTTCGATTATTAAAATAGTTATTACGTTATGAGTTGGCGAGTTATCAGAATCATAATTTCATGACGGCCCAACACTAAACCGATCCACTTCGTCTTCAGAAGTCAAGATGGCTTTTTACCACCACCTGCAAGCAACGCAAGTAATAAATGCGACTTACAACCAGAACTATTTTATACACATCATAATATATATGTAGGTATTTCAGTTCTACATTAAAATATCAGATTGGTCCGGCATAAGTACACCGAGTACAAGTGTATTGGTTTTTTTTTCCTAGTGAAAAACTTTTAGCTACATTTTTATAACACTCCATCGCCAACGATAATACTAATAACAATAAAAGCGACGATGATAATAACAACAATACCATAGTTATTGAAACGACAGGCGATGAACAACCGCAGCCGTTCCTGTCATTAACCTTGACGACGCGTGGCAATTGACATCGGCGATACGACGGAACGGCACGTGATCGTGTGCTCGAGATACGGTGTGTACTTCGTCTGACATTGGGCATTGAAAGGGAGACGGTAATTTTTCCATCACTCGCAGGGGACAACAAAATGAAGATGTCTTATCTATCGATTTTTCGGAAAAACTTTTTTTTGTCTTCTCTTTAATTACAAGAACTTTTATTACTACACGTAACGCGACACGTTGGAATATATGTATTAAAAACCATCGAAACGAACATTTAATTTATTTTCAAGCAGTTTATTTGGAATACGTACCGAAAAGCTAGTTTAATAAAATAATAAACAATTTTTCGAAATCTATAATCATTTTTTTTTTTCATAGTAAAAAACTCAGAATTACCCGTACAAAAATAAGTGGATAAGAAATGACGCACTATTTTTATTAATGCAGAAAATGTTTAATCGAATTATTAATATGGATATTAAAATTAAATAATAATCGTGCACTGAACTTGATTAAGTTGCGTATATTTTTCCTGGTTAAAAATCAGATACAAATCGGTTGAAAGTGTAGACAATTAGGTATTCATTTTGTCAAAATACCTGGAAATACCAAAGTTGTAATGTTATTTAATGGTATACTATACTCAAAGATTTAAAAACCATGAACATACGATATGCTTATAGGATTATAGTCGGGATCAATAAAGATTCTTGTGTACCTAAAAATCATAGTAAGTCCTCCAAACTTAAAACTAGTAGATCGATAAAATTACAACTATTACGGTACATAAACTGTAAATATTATTATTAATAACTTTTTAATTTATTACACATAAAATATTATAAGCATGCAGCTCATTAAATGGCCGTCAAATCACAAGTTGTAAATAATACTTTTAACAAACAAATATGTTTTCAAAAAATTATTGAAAATAATAAACTTGTAATGAAATTAAAGTGGAAAAAACATAGTAGATGATTGCCGCAACATTTTATTTATTCATAATATAAGCATTATTTTATATTTAAGTTAGACAAGAAAAGTTATAGAAGTCGTTATTAACATTGGTTTTTTATACGATAATTATTCAACAAATACAAAAATTACAATTCATTATTATTTCTAACCATGAATATACGCATTTAAAACGATAAATAATTATTCATTTTACTCGAACTTATTTATATTGAACATTAAATACTCAATATAATGCGATTTATAGTAAATTCATTTGCGCTTATGTGAACTCAACATGAATTATACCATATAGTCAGTGTCCAGTATTATTTCATGTCGTGAAATCCAATGATCTGTTATCTCGGTACTATACGAAAAATAATCGTCGTAAATAAAACTGTTGATTTAATACTTAAAAATTACAAATCAGTTATAATCAGATAAATGAACAAAAAAAAAAAAAAAAATACACGAGAGGTTCATAAAAAATGTAGAATAATCAATAGTAATATTCTCTGCGCAATTTATGTTGATGACACGTATCACTATATATAATGGTTATATTATTATATATTTTAGATAAGAAGAATGTAGTTTTCAAGAGTTTTCTATTTACACTTATGCTGATTGTTGTACTATTCAACATTGTTGTACCTACAGAAATTTAAAGAGTATTTTTTTTTTTACCGAGACATTTTTCTGTTGAGTTGAAAACATATTTAAATATTATAAACAAAATGAATATTAATTTTCTTTGAACATATGCAATTTTTTTTAAACTTGTATTTTCATAACATTTAAGTATATGTATTAGTTTAATTCTTATTATACACATTTATTGATTTTTGATAAAGCGAAGCGAAGCTTAAGTCTGTAACCGATTGGTTTTTTCATTAATTAATGTGTAATATTATGTATTTATAGGCTTCTGATTTTTGCGATAAAAATATTATATTTAAACATATTCACATCAATATGTTCTACATGCTGGTGCGGATCTAGAAATGAAAAAAGGAAAGGCTAGTAAAGTGAGTTACAGCCATAATTCGTTGCACATGTAGATTTGTACGGTCTTTCTTACGTCTAATTTTTTAAATCATTTTATGTACCTATACCTGATACGGTTCTACCTAATGTCTAAGAGAAGGCTTCAGCCTCCATAGCCTTCCCTTGTATCCGCGCCTGTCTATATTTTTCGAAAAAAATTGTTATTAGAATTATCAAATTTACTATCGTTATCTGCTTCTCAGTGTTTAAAACTATAGTCACTATAGTATAGTGTATACTTATTTATTACTAATTATAATTTTTAACATACTATTTTAGAGCATTAAGTACCTATATCACAAAAAATAATCATGCGTTTTGAATGATCACGTCACGATTATAAATCAAATCGCGAATATCCGTGTTGCATACAAAACTTGTATATTATCATACCTTGTAAACGTACAGATATAATACGCAGATATTATGTTCAGCTATGCAATCA
This sequence comes from Sipha flava, assembly GCF_003268045.1. Taxonomy (NCBI): domain Eukaryota; kingdom Metazoa; phylum Arthropoda; class Insecta; order Hemiptera; family Aphididae; genus Sipha; species Sipha flava. Next base: position 253,340 of record NW_020273570.1, on the reverse strand, counting down.
AATTATTTACGAACGTAATCATTATTATAAAATATATAATATGGAAGTATATTTTGTAAATGATCGGCGTTCAATATAAAGTTATTACTTTTAAGTACTCAACTATAGGCTATATGTATAATAATTATGAATATTATGATTAAAATATACCGAATAAATAGGTAGGTATATTTTTAATTATCTTAAATCGATGTTCAATATAAGTGGTGAACAAATTAAAATTGTTTGTAAATTATATTTTTAGAGAAATCGCATTTTTTATAGGTTGATAGTTTTTCTGAATTGTCTGTATGAATATAATAATATTTTAGTTTTAAAACGAACCAAAATAAAATAATCATATTTTATTCAACTCACAAACATACTCGTACAAATACAAATATCATTAATTATTTCGAACTAGCTGACTTAACAAATGTTGTTTGGTCAAATAAATTATTTCTAGAGAATATTTTGCTAGAAAAAAATAACTTATTTAATATAGGCATGTAAGGATGTGGGTAAGTATAAGGATGTAAGGAAGAGGTATGGATTGCTATGAACGGTGACGAAATATAAAAATGAAAAAACATCAAACGTTTATTTTTTTAATAATAATCGTATTTATCTATATTTAATCTTATCACTTAATTAGAAATAAACATGGTTTTGAAGTAAGTACATTTTATTATTTATAGGTAATTTGTAATTATCTAAGTAACACTATTTTGTGAAAAGAGCTATAATTTTATTCTATTTTATATTTTTTTAAATAGTGTTAAATTCTCTACCGCGGAATTTTTGTTTTTCTTTAGATTTCCGCTAATGAGATGTGTTATTGTGCTATAATTGTTTAAAAATCATCTTTAAATTTTAAATTTAGTGCTTTTTTTTTATAATTTAGTGGGTGTTCAGTTTAAAATATATGTGTATTCCACCTCTAAAAAAAAATGTAAAAAAAAAAAATATAAATTTGTAGCGATGAAAAGCGCTTGCGTGAACATAAAATGGAGTGATTATAAGTACCAAAAATAACGCTAACGAGGAGAACTCGAACGCCATCGAATCATATACACCGTGGTCGAGGTAAAGTGAAATCAACGTACATCAAAAGCTTGGGGAAGTCGTACAAAAAAATAAAATAAAATAATATAATTCAGTCACGACAGTCGTATAATATATTACACGAGAATATATATATTAGTAATTAATTCTGGATGAATTTGAGTTTATTATTTAATTAGGATCAAGTAGATGCTAACATGTAATGTTAACATCATAATGATCTCTGCATAATAAATAATGAATATTTTGAGGCTCAAAAATCGAACGATTAAACGGCTTACTCGGACCGCGTAGGATATTTGGATCTTGGATATTTATATTATTTGTAGAAAATACAAGTATAAATTATGTAAATATTTATGTACATGTATGGTCGTGATATTAAAAAATTTGAAGTTGAAGGCACGGATATCACGTATACATTATAATATACAAACGCATTTGAAGAAGTACTATACTCTAACAACATTTCAAAAGCATCGTCAATTATTTTTAAATCAATTGACAAAAAAAAAACAAGATTTCTAGGTAAATAAACTGGTTTTAAGAATTATAGTTTCCAATTAACATTTTGTATGAAAATAAAATATATCATAATCTAATAAATGGTACTGGTATTAATGCACAGTAGGTGACAACCTACATGAAATAAATTAATAAATAAACTGGAATAAAACAATCCGAAAGACCAATATAACTCTGTTATTGAACACACTAATGGAATATGCGACTTACGAATATTCAAATATTCGAATATTTACAATATGCGACTTACGCGTATGACGAATACGTTGGATTACCTGGAATTATTTAGTTGTACACATAAATTACATATGCCTAATGCCTATGTGTTCAATTTATGACATTATTACTTGAATGTGCAAACATTGTGTAAAACTCAAAACCAATCGTCTGAGAATTAAAGTAATATGAAACGACGAGATTATTCTCATCGGAGAAACACCGAGTGCACGAAAATTGCGAGCTTGCATGTTTACAAAAAAACCCGGATCTGTTATGAAATACACATTTGAATACGTCAGTTTTACTATTTAAAAACCCATTCCGAACGCAACTCTGTTGACAGAATAATAATACTAATCAAAGACAAGCGTTTTCTTATTTAACTTTTACGATTCAAAAACTATTAATGATTTTGCCATATCGACAAAATATTTGTTTCCGGACTACGGTGAAATGAAGCTTCTGGACATCCGACGTCGTTGCCCTTCGATTCGTTATCCTCGTCTATCATCGGTTGTACGACGCAGCATATAATTAATTTTTCGTCGGACAAACACTGTTTATATATATATATATATATATATATATATATATAAATATGCATCAAAGCATCAAAATATGGGATTGCGGAATTGAATAACTGGTAGCATTGTACCAACGGTGTTCTACGGTCGAGCTGTTACGGTGCGTTTCAAACGTACATAACAATCTCGTCGGAGAATAGATACTTATCATATTGCACGGAATGTCTTAAGCATATATCTCGTCGTTTCTAACGTATGGACTGTAACATTACATCCCAGTTCTCAGGGATACATGAGTGCATAAATCGCCGTGTGAAATGACAAGATTTTTTTTATTTTTATAACTAAGGTACGGAACCCGTGCGCAGCAGTCGGTGCGATGCGTGCGTCGTACACGTTAAGCTAGTCACCGTCGACCACTGCCGACCACTGTAGCCAATGGTGTAGTGGAGGGTACACAGGGGTGCATGACGTGTACCCTCGACGAAAATCGTGGTGTGCAGGTACGCGAACCGTGAAAAAGATGTATAATGTTACCCGGTAAATAATATTTGTTTTGGGTAATATTTATTAAATTTTGATATCCAATGAGTAAAAAAAGATATGCATAATTTGTTTAATTTACTGACAAAAAAAATATTTTAAAAGTCCGTGGCTTACTTGTATTACGGCTATAGATAGTACTAACTTTAATCGTGACTTGTACAGAGACTGTTTGTACGTAGATATATTTTTAAAACATTTGATAACGTTCGCAATATTGTGTATATATTTTTTTACAATGATTCGAGCGTGTACCCATAAATTTGTTCAGGACTACATCACTGACTGTAGCCGAGTCGGCGAAAGTAATTATTTCGTCGTGGTCAACGGCAAGTATCAATTAGATAATTGTAAACTTCACACGTAACCACCACTGAAGGCGTGTGTCGGAGGTGCGTACCCACGCATATTGAGCGCGAAAACGTGCGCGGAAAATGGGTTCGACGTTGAATATAATCGGGCGCGGGAAAATAGCACAACCGCGGTTTTAGTGTCACGAATAAATTATTATCGACTGATTTTGTAAACACGCCGTGCGATGAGAAAGCGATAGACGGCGTAAAAAAAAAACAAATACTGTACGATTGTATCTAATGTAAACACAATAAATAATGTAAACACAATAAAACGGCAAAAGAAATAACGTAAACGTTGTTGTTGGAACGAGGAAAAAATGAAATCATACGGAGAAACTCTTTCGGCGAATCACAAATCAGTTGCTGAAGTGGATAATTTGAATAAAATTATAAGATGTTAAAATAACAAAACGATAAACAAATACCTTACAATTGTAACTATTGTCGCTATTCTATGGATGTATGAAAATGGGAACGGAAAACCAGAGTTACCAGTTAATATATTTTGAGCACGTTTAAAACATAATGAAAAAAGGACGTTTGAAATAGGTTGGATACTCGTATAAGTTTTTGACTATTTCAGTAAAATCATGTACGGATAATAGTTTTCAGATTGAATATAATGTACTACGATAGTGCATTTTATTTACACAACATTTGCTTATAACATTAAAATGACATGTTTAAATAAATTTTTTTTTTTAACTCAATAAATAACTATAAATAACTCTACATGTTAAATGTTTAAAAAAATTTTCCCAAAGTACATGGTTTTTCTCGTTGGACGTCCCGGCATAAGCTTTTCAATTTTCAAAACCCTCCTGAACAAAGAAACGCCTCTTGAGTGAAAATAACAGCGTAGAACTTAAGCTATATATTATCATAATGATAGAACTGTGTTAAATAGCGTAGAAACAACTTATAGTTCCGGGGAAGCAATACTCTTGCAGAAGCTTCCAACAGGATACCCGTGGAAATACTGTGGTATATCCAAATTTTGTTCTCCACTATCCTGTCCAACTTCTAACCTAATCACGTTCATGCAACACGTAACAGTGGTCAGATACGTTAATATTAACTGTGACGAATGATGGTTGTCAAGAGTCATGCGCCTTGTTTACACGTTGGCTAATAATCGAATTTACGACAAATTGTTAGCGACGATTTATTTTTTTTAAACGTGTGGCTGACATTGGCTCGTGATCAAAAAACATAAATATATATTCATATTTCCATTGTGCATGGTCTAGTGTTTATTTTTATTCCTTTTTCACAGCCGTACCAATATATGTCTAACACACCTGCGTCAGCTATGCTACTGCACGTCACGTGAAAAATAAATACAAAACATATGTTATGTTTTTCGTTTTATCATTCATTATGAGGACTTCGTTTTTATATTTCTTGTCGTTCATAACGGAAATTTGTACAACGAACCATTTGTGTATACCCATACATTTCGAGTTCACGTTGAACGCGCACATAAATTCTTATTACATACAAGTAATTTTATGCATACAATACATAATGAATTGTTTACGATTAGTTGTCACTGAAATAGTAAAAATAAAACTCATCGGTAACGTTTACGTTGATTTTTTTATACTGTTAACATTTATCAAGACCAAAATTATAATGGTTACTTGAATGGACAAAAAAAAAAAAACGGAAAGAAAGGATGAGGCTCACTGCAAACGACCAAAACGCACCGGCATCTGTACGTGTCCGAACCATATAATTAATTCGACCTCGCAGCAACCCTTGCCGGTCATATTATTTTATAAACCATTTTTTTTTTTTTTATCTCTTCCCAACATGCGTTGGATTATGGCTATTTCGAGTGTATACAAAGCGTCGCCCCGCAAGGATTAACGTAAACATTAAACACCGCTGCGGTTGTCTCCTCTTCCTATCCACTCGACCACCACTTAAAAATGTGAAATCTTCGTGGGACACTCATCGTGTACAGCACATACTTACCTACCGCTCCATCGGTTGATTTTGACCGCGACGGATCATCAGTGATTCTCATAATGGAAATCAGATAGAAGACGGACGACGTTTTAGAATTTAAAAAATGATTGGCATTGTTCTAGTTTATCGGTTTGAATCACTGAGTATGTCGCTATGTCACTTCGTAATTTGACGTATGCAATAGTTTTTATATTCGATAAGAACTGTAAAAACGGTTTTAACAAACTAGAAAAAATAATGAATAAAATTTTAAATTTCAATTAATATGCAAATCATATTGTGCCAATTACTGTGATTATTGTGCAATGGTAATTTTCATTCGAAAAATCAATACAAGTTTTCATATTGGTACCGTATTTTAGTAGCAGAACTGCCAATTTGCTAAACTTGCAAACTGCTATTTATTATTTTCAATATTCAATTTTTGTTATTAAAAAAAGAAGTTATTTTATGATAAATAATAAAAAATTATGAATATAAACATACAGGTGTCTATCATATTTTATTGGTTGTTGAAATATCGAAAAGTAAGGCAATAAGCATTACCAAAAAAATAAATATAGTTTTACGTAATATCGTGCAAATTATGAATTACAAATGATCAATACAGGCACATTTTTTTTAGAGATCGATATTCACGGTTTTTTCAATAATATTGTAGTGACTCTTAGCGATCAAGAAAAGTTAAGAACCATTGTATTTATACTGCAATGTATATTTATGTATATTTATGTATATGGTGTTGTACACAATTTATTGTTTATCTACGTTGTTATTTTAAAAATCTTGGCATATATAATAAAATACTTAAAATAATGTTAAATATACATATTATTAAACTGTGGGACTAATGATAAGCAAAAATTCAAAAAAAAGTGTCAAGCTTGATAGTTTCATTGCTAGATACTAATTTCAGTAATTTATTAGATAATAGTAATATTTTATTAACTATACATATCGCAAACACAACTTACACCTAGTAAGTCCAATCGTATTTACATAAAAATAATGTTTTACATTATATTTATTATTGTTAGTGTACAATTTTTTGTTTAGTAATGTTAAAAATGTTTACGTAACGAAGCACATAATATTACGGATTTTTTTCCTTATATTTGTTAATAATTAATTAGAAAACCATTTATCAAATGAAATGTCAAAGGTAAGTCGATATGAATGCATGAAAATATAATATTATGATATTATTATGATCCAATAAGCAGCTCATTAACATTATTGGTATTAAATACGAACAAATTAATTTGACTCTTCTTCTAATTGAAAAGACACGAGAGATCATCATGACCAATGACATATTTACGGAGGGTGTACTTGCGGTTAAAACATCCCTCAATATTTTTTTTTTAGAACACTTTCTTTTATTGTAGTATCTTGATAGGTATAATGTTGACAAAACAATAAAATATTTTAACACTGCTCGGAAAATGAATTAAAATGTATATCTGTAAATCACTAATCTGATTCTGCATTAATTGTACTTAACGAAAGATAATTTTCGTCATTAAAAAGGATAAGATTATTCTACGTAATACGTAATAATTATGAACCAAGTAGGTACTCGTATTTATTATTATTTTACTAAAACTAGATAATAATTATAAAATTCAATTAATTTACTACTGTAGAAAATACTTAATGGATTATCTCAATCAGAAGGATTATATTGAAAGTATTCAAGTGTTGGAAAAATGTCCATTAAAAAAAAAAAGATGTCTGCCTATAATTAACTATAATATAATGCCTATAATATAATTAATAATTAACATTACAAAATAAATTAATACATTTATGCAATGTTTAATAAAATTATTTGTGAAATTACCCATTGATCTGAAATTAGTTAATGTTTTATTTAGTCCAATTTTTCATATTTTATTCCAGTTATAATTGTAGTCGAAAATACAAAATTTGTATTTTTGTATTTAATTTGTATTTTTTGGATTACTATTTAATAGTAATCCTAAGTTTTTTTTTTACAAGAAAATTAGCACCTAAAAGGTGTTTTTATATCACTAAATTATTAATAGTTCATATAAAACTATAAATGTATAATCGTTACCACTCATTAATGAAACATTGTGTTGATATTTTTATTGTTCTAATAAAATAGATAGTTGATTATAACAATTTTTAACAAATTTTAATTATTAATATTTTGGGCATTTAATATAGAAAAGTGAAGCTTGCTATATCATTTTTTGATTAAACTATGATAATATTTTTGAAGGAAAACGTTCTATCAGGACATCTTTTAAAAAAAGGTCAAAACACGCGACTAATCATGACGATACAGAAGTAATTTTAAATCAATAATTTTAATATTTTGTGTAATATAAAAATCACTATGATAAAATATAATTTTAAAGCACTATTATGGTTAGATTTTTTATTACGATTCGATAGCATAGTTATATTTTCTTTGCGTTTTAAAAAGTTTGATATAATTTTTAAATCAACAGCTAAATTATTTTTCACGTAAAAAATTTATTGATTAAATACTTTAAAATAAGTTATTTCCTAATATTTGGGTTATTTACGAAATACTCTGTGTTGCACAAAATAATAAGTGTTGAATATGATTTTTCATGAGTCAATAAATTAATATATTAAGTATTTTAATAATTCAAAATATTGCAATTTGTGTTACAAATGTAAAGTAAAATCAATCGAAAATAAAATAAACAAACCGTCGAGTATAACTATTTGGCATAATATTTTAACTTATGTTGTGTTTTTGCTTAAACAACATCGATATAGGTCGCAAGAGTATCTGTACGGGAAATGAAGTGTTTCAAAACTGCTGATAGTTAAGTGTTGAAATGTTGAAAACCCTCAGTTTGATCGAAAATGAAATTGGTTTGCATCCTGTTTCGCGGAAAACGATTTGGCGGTGAAGAAGATAAAGTTATCGTCGAAATCATCCTTCTAACACAAGTCAATTAATCTATTCGACATTGATAATATGACGACGAGCATACGGTTCGTGTATTATTAATCCGTAAATTAGTGTTTTGTAACTACTCGTACTTTTTTCATTGAAATCATTTACGAGTAAAATCGAACGTAGTATAATTCATAGTTGGTCGATGCACGAAAATTATATCTACAAGCCGCAGTGTACGAACAGGCGTGATGGAATCACTTTGCGGAATGTGAACGCACTTTTTATCGTGATGGTGGTCGACAATGAAAACGATCGTTTACACGTGTAAAACGTTGTCAACGCGTCTATCTTGCTCTGTCCGGTCCGCCCGTTGATCCTGACCGACTTGACTGACTTACGCGCGTAGCTGTTGATGACGTACGCGCACTGTGGTGAACACGCACTTCCATGGGCGCGACTAGAGCCCAAATATTGGGAGTGTTGAAATTGCTAAAAATTAAATTAAATGATATTTAACTGAAATTACTATAGATTATATAGAGCTGAAAAAAAAATAGGAGTGCTATATTTGAATTCTGGGGTGCTAAAACCCTATTGTGCCTCCCTAGTTACGCCTATACGCACCTCTCCGAAAACGGCCAGTTACACCATTATTGTGGTAGAAACGTGCGGCTCGGGCCAAAGTCAACAGGATGCCGCATGCCGCCGTTGAATGGAACTGTTTTAAAAAAAAAAATAAAAAAAAAACACGGAAACTGGCCGTACGCCGAGAGAATATGTATAGAGTTAATTTCGTACGCGTTCGGTTCGAAAACGATGAGAGATGAAACGTACGAGTAAACGAGTATGAAACCGTATTAAACAAAAAGAAAAAATACCGTCGGACACGCAACATATGCATAAGGAAAATATATTGTTCTACGGTGCCTCCGGGGCACGTTAGATCGTCGGACTGGTCCGCTGTGTTATCGGTACAACAGTCGTGTTGTTTTGTTTTCGGATCAGTCGCGTCGTTCGTCTTGTCACGTCTCACCTAGTCTCGTGCACGTTACGTTCCGTGTCGGTTTTTTTGGCGCGAGTAAAAGGGTACGGAGCACGAGGCGAGGTGTACTACCTACACTCTCGCGTGCGCAACTCATCAGTGTTCATTATCAGTATTATTTGTCTCAGTCTTCTTTGTTGTTAATTTTTTGGATATTTTAATAATATTTTAATATTTTAACGTGTTATTTTATTATTTAAAAATGTGTAACTGGACCAACTGAGTATCAACGTGGTACATGGTACATTTCAACCCATTTTATGGAATTCAAAGCATTTGAGACATAAAAATATAGCAAGAACAAATAATGCCTGGACCAAAATTATGGACAGATATTTAAATAAACTTACTGATGAACTGGAGAATAAAAAAAAATTAAACCCTGGCAATAATTCGCGGACATTTAAGAAGAAGAAAGGGTACTTATCGGATATCACGACTACTATAACAGTTTGGTAATAAACAATTCTAAAAAAACTAGTATAAAAACTAGGAATAATTAATAATTATAATAAAAAATTCGTCCGAAGAGGAAAATGTTCAAACATGCAATTTGAAATGCCGATAAATGGATTTTTGTTAAATGCGACAGCCAACAAACCAACTACCAACACGCATGATTACTTTCTTTTAGCACGATTTCATATTATATTTTCAAAATATTTGTTTTTGGAAGTACAACTTAGCTTCGTGGCTAGACCTAACAGTAGTATTTTAAGTAAAACAAAATATTTTTGGAAAATAAACACGGCATCTTTTTTGTTAAATGGTAAATCCCAGATTTTCATTGTAAAATTTAAAACATTTGATAATATGATATAATATGACATGACAGTGGTCATAGCAAGTCCGTTAGAAAATGGCAAGTAATGTTACACATGTTACTTATTTAAAATAAATCCCCACACCAATTAGTAATAATAATCACTACTCAATACGTCTTGTTACGTCTCATAGCTAGGTAGTCGCGATAACCGATAAGTACCGTACATGACGTCCAGTAAGTCAGGAGTGTAAAATTAATAATTAATGTAAAATTAATAAAACGAGAATGAAAACATCTAAACCCAATATGTATTATTAACACATTTTTATCATCGTCAGAAGAGATAAAAAAAAGCATACTATATTAAATGTATTTAGTGTTTGATAATAAGAAACACCGTTTACCATTATGTAATGTTCATGCCCATATCATTATAGCGTTAAAATTAGAGGGAACACGGGGATTACATGGTATTATACAAACACAAAACTAAATATTATTAACAGCTATCAGTATTGCATGTAAACGTTCTATCTGTTTACACAATGTACGATTTGTATAATAATATTTTATGTACACGACGTGTTCACATTAAAACATAATATATATATATTTTTACTATAAAAAGTTTTCATGTAATTAATAGTTGCCTCTACCTCCCCTCCCTGAATAAATTAGATTTCTGTAAAATCAATAAACAAGAAGATAAGCTTTAGGGAATCGTGTCTACCGTTAATAATAATTATTACAGTTGTATTCAATAAATTATAAAATAAAAATAAACTGTAATTAAATTAATACTCCGTCATTGATATTTCTTTGGCAGCGAAACAAAATATTTTTTATCGACGAAGATCTACGTACATTATGAATTATATGATCGAAAACAGGTGATCGAAGAAATAATCGGAAAGAGTATGGTCGTGAGTAATAATCATTAACATGTGACCGCTACCGGAAAAGAATAATGCGTATTACTATTCCGTGTTTCGACCTATAGGGGTTCCATTGTTTGTAGGGCGATTTTTAATGTTTTTATGTCCCTGTTTATTACCAAAGACCGACCATTTTTTTTTTATTCGATACAAGTATGAGATAATACATAGTGTGTATACGATTTACCAATGCAAGTCCTCGATGAGCACTACGTACCTGAACCTGGTGTCGGATTTTAAATCTGCTTTTAAAGCAGTGCACGCGAAAACCTAGTCTCGAATTTCTACAGGTTCCCAAAAAATAGGTGTCAGCCGTTACAGAGATATTATTTGAGATGAGCGCAAACATACTATACAACAATACAGTATTATAACAAGAAAACTACTTTGGGCTATAATAATTTTATCGTCTTCCGAAACATTTATTTGAAAACGAACCAAATATTTCAATTGAATTCGAGTCGTGACATTTCACAACGATTTCTTTTCTTTATTTCTACTCCGTTTTCTAGCACTGTTATTGTGTTCTTTCTCTCTGGACGGGCATACAGGTTACGCGTTTGAGAGCCTATATAAGTATAATATATTTAGTGCGCATCATTGAAATCGTAAATATTCAGGCGTGTGTGACATTAAATATCCCATTAGAAGTTTACATCGTTCACAGCTCATTCGATTAGCCGGTGATTCAAACGCTGCGGCCCTACCCTTACCGGTACATTCATTTATAATATTACCTTGACGTAGACGTATTATGTTTCAGGCATAAAAGCCTTTTCCAAACGCTAACGTATAAACGGGATCAAATATGTTGTTATTCGGTCGTAACTGCGCATTTGTTTTCTCATTGTGTTACACCACCGTAGCTGGTGCACATCCTGGAGAACTCGTACATTCAGGTGATTTATGATGCAAGAGTAAGTTCGACTCGTAAAATCTAATTTTAAGAAGACGTATTTGGTATTTTAAGGACATGAAATTGAATTGGCTTGAAATACAAACATTTAACCACGGCGTTTTTAAAGTGGACGAATAAAAATAAAATCCAATGAAAGAACACAGCAACTACATACATATTTACGTATAGTATGTATAAATGTACTGTGTGTTCGTTACAGTTAAAGTGTTGAATCAGTTAGTTTACGAAATAACTAAAATGTGTAAGTAATGTATATAATTTATGTTTTAACTAGTTATTTTATACGTACCCGAGGTTCACTTGTGTCAAACTGTACAGAATATGTGCAATATCGTTATTTTACTCGTTCCAAATTAAACTATTGCATTAAGAACTACGGAAACTGCATGGGTGGATAGGCCTACTGGGAAACCGGGCATTTCCCGGTGAGCCCTCCTTCGTATTTCGGTAATGGGGCCCTTTATTATGCAATTACCTACGATAGAAATTTTAATTTTAAATTAAAATATTATAATCTTATATCTATTACTATCTGTGGTCTTTTACGAAAGATTTCTTATCGGTTTGCAGCCGCCACGCTGCCACTAATACCATATACGTCCATGTATATAATTTGATTGAAATTAATTTCACTATGGAAACACATAAAAAAAAACCGTTCATTATCTCACTGTGCGAGTTTAAGAACTTTAATTTACTTATACACATACACACACAAACATATACTTATTATTTATATTATGAATCCATCTGTTATGACGTAAATACATACGATATACAGCAGCACTGTATAACCAACATAGATCGTTCTTAACGTATGGACTTCGTCACGGTAGAATAAATGTTACATTTACTGATATTTAGCGTTATATAGCGTTATTAAAATTATGTAACTTACAATATTCAATATTCATAACTAACGTTATTTACTAAGGATTTGTGTTTGAACAATATTGGTTAATGATGTGTGTTGTTTTCTCCGGAGGCTTTCAAAACGAGTTTTGAGTGTTTTAATTATTTAAATATTGAACTCTTCGCGGTTTTTAAACGAGATTCGTTGTCACTATTTAGTTTTTCTTATTCTCATTATTGACTCGATGAAATAGTATACTCAATGAATTTTTGATTTTGCGCTCAACTATAATTGGACGGTTTTCGACTTTATAATTATTACGGACGAACGAAATAAATTCAGTACGTAACGTAATAAATTTATGGAAAAAACGCGTGTCTTGACAAAATAAGTAAAATTAGCGATTACCGGTGAAAGTTAGGTATAATAATATAACCATATAGATAAACATTGATAGTGCAGTCCCACGTTGGAATAAATAACTGCGGAGGCATAGCACGATGATACTACGATAGTCAAAGGCGTGTGCAAAATATTAAGTGGAAAATCAGATATAAAATAAAATATAGGCGTACATGTGCGTAAAATAAAATAACTTATTTCGAGAGTAAAATTTAGAAATATTTTCTAGGCATAAAACATTGAACAGTGCAATAATCTAATGCTCTCCGTGTTGTTACGTAATAAAGTGGAAAAATAATGCTCCAGAATATAAACATTTACCAACCGTTTCCCGTAGAGATCAGCGATAACGATAGGGAAATAAAAACCATCTTACATGTTGCATAAGTGTTCCTAACCTTTGATCTCAAATTAAAAAAAAAAACATTATTTGATTCTTCGGAGCGTCTTTCGTCGGGTTTCCGGAGCATACGATATGGTTACAATTTTTGGTTTCCTCTGCAGTTCGAGAACCGCAGCGCTGTTGTGACGGAGTCGAAGAAGAAGAACCGTCTAAAGGGCGGTTTTTTTTTTTTTAAATTTTTAATTTCGAAAACGACACACGGTAGCCGGATAACGAACACATTGTAATGTGTACATATGCCGCGGTACGTACTACCACTCGTAACGGGTACATGCGTCGTGCACGTACGTATTTACACAGGATCGGCTAATAATAACATTATCGCTACAACAGCCGGCTAGAGGCGTCTGTTTTGCTTCGGTAAATGTTTTATTATTATTATTATTATTTTTCCACGCATATCGAGGCGCGGCAACTAGTACGATATGTGTTCAAGTGGATTTCCTCCGCGGGCTGTGATGTTATAACGTACGTGTAAAATAACAGACTTGCGTACGTAACGAACACGGGTCCGGAACCAGGGTGCAGTATACTGTTGTTTCAGACGCACGCGGTCGTTCGTTCGGTACAGGAAAACAGATGTTTTGATTTGATTTCCGAGTTCGATGTTTCGTAATGGTGCAGCGCGCACAAGACCAGCGTAAAAAAAAAAAAAAAAGTGCATTAGAATAGAAATACGATTATAGAAAGAAAAAAAATCCCAATTCAAGTGCGTATAATAATAATGTTTTTTTTAAACAGTCGCGTTTCCAATAATTGCAATGATCGAAACACGTGTGTTTAAATCCGAACAGATATTGTTAAAAATAGCAGTTGAATAATATATGATAGCGGTTTATTAATTTATAAAAAAAAAAAAAATAATAATTTACAGAAAAACCTTCAGAAATACTATCAACTTACCGTGTTCTTATACTATATTGTCATTTAATATATATTATATTAAATGAAAATAACAAACACGAACGCCGTGTGAAATTCAAACGATATTTGAAATATTATATAACGTAGTCAATGGGCGTTAATATTCGTTGTAGTCGTTGGTGGTATGAAAGAAAAATCGACTTGTTGTATACGATAATAATATTAATAATTTATATAATTATTAAAATTTGTGCTTAACACAAACTAATGTGCTATATGTTACTGAGACTTGATAGTAATGATTTGATTCATTTTTTTCTATAGTGAGAGCCTTAATTAAAATGAATCAACATCGGTCAAAGATCAAACTAAATCCTATCATGAAATTAGAATTTTGATTTTATAAGAAAACCAAATGAGATTAGACTTGCACTATTAACGATAGGCAATGGAAAATAAAAAATAAAATAAAAATTTGGATAGTTGAGAATAATTAGTCTTATTATAAAGTAATTTATTATTTTATTTCAACCAATTCGCAGTATTTGTTTAATAATGTAACGTATAATGTACACCGCTAGAGTGTTGGTAAGAAAAATTATAAACCCATTAGAAATTATTAGTTTTTTTTGTCCTTATATCATCAGTGGAAGTTATAGTAAAGTTATTATAATTTATCAATATCATATTATTTTCCATAACAATAATTTCAAAGATGTAAAGTATTATATAAAATAAGACTTTATTCATGTAAGGCAAAACTCGTGGACAAATTTTGTATTCACGGTCATAGTATTAAAAAATATTTTTGTGGTTTGATCGTAACCATGTCTTAAACTACTATATAATATTTGAACTTTTGCCACGCAAAACTACGATATTATAATACAGGTAAATCAGAAAACAAACAGTATTATAAATAAATGTAAGACGCATGTATCAGTATCGTGAAGTTTTTAAATATGCTGTTGGTATAAAATGTATGTTTATCATATCGTTTAAGATGTTCATATGTAAACCGTACTTATGCATGCATATCATTAAATAATAAATGTGTCCGTCGGGTTCGTCACGACTTTCTTGGCAAACCACTGCTTGCGATTTTATAAAAAAAATATTGTTTATGGAAATGTTTACTTTTATTTAATTTATGAACTCCGAGGATGTAATGTCATTGTCTTGTTATAGTTTTACCGTTTTATTGATTGTTTACAAACCGTTTTTTTATTTTGTATTGTACTATACCAAATAGTTATTATATTACACATATTATCCGCCGTCATGTTCAAAAGTAATGTTGTGAAAGGGTCTTTTATTTTCGTCGAATTTATATTACGTATCATCGAGACTATTAGCTGTGTTTTACGTTACGCCTGTAAAAATTTTATTTACGTAAACGTTATTTTTCGTCACTTAACACTCGCGTGCGTTTATTTACCTATAAAATGAAATGACCGAGCATCATGTTCCTCAAGTTGAGTGTTTTCTAACTATTGGCGAATGGATTTCTGTCATCACAAAGAAGACGCTAAATGGGAAAAACAGTGAAACTTAAATGAGCGAAATGTGATAGGGTTCTTCTAATTTTTTAATTCGAGATTATGTACATGTACAAGTCGATTTTCTGATCATAAGCCAGGCGTGTACGGTAGATGATATTTTATATAATATGTTCAATATTAAAACATTTCGTTGCTAGTGTAAACAGTCAAATAATTTAGTCTTAAAATGGTCATCCGTAGTTTACCCGCATTTAAACCCGGGGGAAGAAATTATTTTTCCAACCATTATTATCTACACCAGTGACTCTCAAACTTTTTTGTTCTCGGGGCCTTTATGTTTTAAAAAAAATGTACGGAGCCTCGTAAATCAGGAATTTCTATTTGAGACAAATCCTCAATTTTATGTTGAGAAAATCATCCAATCTAAAATTTAATAATGTGGTAATTTATTTTGTATTGATACATTTACTTCACTTACATTTGTGAATTATTATTAATTATTATTAGGCAATGAAGTCGAAAACTAAATTTTATCAGTGAGTCTGAATTGTAAATTAAATGGGCGTTTGGTGAAGAAACAACTTATTGCGCAATTCAAATAATCGTATCAGATTAGTTTTTCCTCGATAACTAAGAAATATACTCTTTGAATTCAATTAAATCAGATGTGCCTATACAGCCCTTAGACTTCTACGGAGCCCTAGTCCTAGCGGAACACAGTCTGAGATCTGCTGATCTACACAAATTTAATGCGAATTGAAACGATTGATTTGTTATACTTTTGTAAGCGCATATGGATATGTGTCAAGAATGGTTATCCATAAAACCGATAAGACGCAGGTTAGTTGCATATACTTCCGCATATATCTGTCTTCGAATTAAAATGTTTATCGTCAGGTGTTCGATTTATATGTGTTCAAATGAAAATAAAACAAAAATGAGGATATAATTTTCTAGATAATAGCCGCGAAAAACCAACTCGTACAAATGTATTTCGTTGTTGTATTTTACGATTACACGATTACAGCTGTAAGGTTAATTCAATAACGTTCAGTTTTCGTGCTTTGTCCGAGTTCAAACAATCATTATAATTATTAATGCATGCCGTGTATCATCGGCACAAGTTTGGTACCTAACGTTTTCGATGCATTGATTGGATTCTATTTAGTTACACGAAGTAATTTACAACCGTAGTTCTGGCGCCGTGCATCAAAAATCCCAACGCACTATAACGGATCGTTAATAATTATTTTCGTGACTTTTTAACAGGCTTACTACGTACATAAACAATATTCAGCTGGGTCGTGTCGAACATCAAACGGACGTTTGTTTAAAAAGGTGATAAATGATCACTGATAATATTTGTGAAAATCTATGATACCTTTTTACAACTCAGCTTAAAGCAAAAAAAAAAATAAATAAATAAAATATACTCGCAAACTTACATCTCAATAACGTGTTTGTGTTTCATGTGTTTCATCTTTAATTTTGGACGATTTAAAACAAACATTTTGTGTAACTATTTTACAACTGGCTTAATTCGAGAAAGAACTTTTATTGAAAATACTAACAAAAACAGGACGTACAATTTCATTCTAGAGGCATACTACGTGGTTAGTTTTTCACACTTTCACGCGTAAATCAATAAATTATTTTCTATAATTTTATCTAACCATTGTTTTCAAACGGCCTTCAATTATGGTCAACTTGCGATTAAACGTCGAATTTGCCTCGCAACAAAAATGTTCAAAAACCGGTTTTCTAAGACTAACCGAACTAATCGTAGTTGTAGCCAGAGACGTTTCAAATAAACAATAATACACAAGAGTATTTTTTAAATAGTAACGGGTACAACTGTATTTGTTGAAAAAAAATATACGGCGGTTAGCTGTTATAACATAATATAGTAGAAAAAAAGTAATAATAGTGCAACCACCGCGATACGGGGCTACGAGTTAGGATTTTGTTTGTTGAGCCCGGCGACCGTTGTCATTGCCGTCGCTCGTCGACCCTTTCAGGTACTCCCGATAGCCTTCGGCGCCAGTGAATATGACGTCCACCCATACGCGAACCGCCTGACCCGTCGCCGCCGAAAGGTAGAACGTCCTCTGGGCGGTCTTCACCACGAACGCACACCCCTGTCCCTTGCTAGTGTTCGTGTGGTCGACGTACACCTCCTGTATGTCCTACATAGTTTCATAAACACACACGAGACGCGTATGGACGCGATTAGTATTTCTATAAGAGTTATATGTTACAATAGCAATCCTCGCGCCGGAATGTCGAGGACGAAGGCTGGATCCAGTTTTTTCCCTTATTTACCGTTGTTCGGCACACATGCGTTTAAGTTACCTGTCATCGACGATTAACGATTTGTTGAATAATAATTGCGGATCGTGTTACCCGAGGATAATATTATTAGATGACGGAACAGTGATCAGAATCTATTGGACCACCCAAAGATCATTATTGCGCGAAACGAACTATTATTTATTTATAAAATGTTTTCTTCCCTTCCCAATTGTCCATCTAAGCATCGACATTAAATAATATAGTAAGGTGATTAAAACTACACGCAACAAGTAAATTAACAGAAAATACACTACAGCTAGTCTTACATCAGGTGTATCAAATAAAAATATTATGATTTTTTTCAAGTTTCGTATTTCTTATATGACTATTGCTACTGAACAATTTATCGTCAGTGGAAGAGGGGTAGGTGAAGGGAACCTATTACATTATTGATTTTTGAAATCTTACACGAAAACGAAGACCTTGCAAAACGCTTCGTAACTATTTTGATTAAAAACCATAAGATACATAATACATGATGGGAATAATAATATATGATGATGATGTGAAATCAAAAATAACCCGAACCATTCTGCGACCTCTCGCGAAACGCACGCATTGCAAACAACTCAAGAGAAATCTACGAGGCACATAATCAAACAAACCTGAAAACGGATCGTAGCCCTAGGACGGGTTCGGGTTTTCTTCTCAGTCAGGTTAGCGGTACTGGCGGAAGCAGTGACATCTTCGTCGGACCTGTGATGATAATAGCACAGGGTCCTCGTACGCCGGTCAAACACGAACCATCTCTTCAACCATTTACGTCCGCTACGGCGCGAACCTTTACTACCTGCACCAGAGAGCTTCTTCAAATAACCACGACATGATGAACTGTCTATCCAGAAGTGTCGACCAGAATTGCCACGGTTATCCGCTCCGTCGCCGTCGTCGTCCAGTTGATGACCCGCAGATTCAATATGCGCACGAAGATCGAACGCCATACGGTTTTCGATTGCATCATTACTGTCGTACCTGACCGGAAGATATCTGGTCAACGGTCTCTGCAGTAACAAAAAAAACTGTTGTTTACCCACATACTGTATAATGATTTATAGGAAACGTCCGATAAACGTGCAACATAAGTTTTTTGTTTGTAATACAAATGCACACAATACTGTTTTTATATATTAACGTCGTTTTTTTTTTTTTGCGTTAAACAAGTTGCACAGAAATAACGAAATTGTTTATGGAACCCTTTAATTTATCAGTTTAAATGTGATTTACGGATTTTTGTAGAAAAAACCCGCGGCTATAATAAATAATGTTAAGTCAATTCGACTTGTACTATCGTGTACAATATGTCATATTACATTTCTGTAGTACTTTTCAATAGAACGCTCATTTAACATATGAACGGTATAAAGGAAAGGCAAACAACTATACCAACCTTAGTTATGTCTGACGGAGACGATTTGTTTTTCGGACGTAGTTTTATCGTAGTCCCACCGTCGAAAACCGTGGACATTGACATTCGTGAGGTTGAATCTTCAGATATCGGTCTACTGCACTCGTCCTAAATAACGTATTATTGATGTTATAATCGTATTTTTTCGTGTAGGCATCAAATATCGACTACGTGTATCATTTTTTATATCCGAGTATTAGCTACACATTTTGAAAATGTTTACGTACCACTTGACCCAATGTAATTTTTATTCCCTCAACATATTTATATTTATGTTTATATTTTATATTTATTTATATAAATGGATGTGATTCCTAAAATATAATACGAGTATTTCATATAACCCCATCTATGAGTTTTCTGCGTACCATTAGTGGTACACGTATCACATGTTGAAAAACGCTGATATAGACAATATACATTGTAAGATGATCCGTCGCTTTGATTTGGAAAACATTTTTTAATATAATTACCTCGCTACCGATGCTGCTACAACAGGTTGTCGTCACGCTGCTGGACATCAGGCCGTTGTTGTTTGCAACCATGGAATCCCCGACCGACTGCAAAGGGTTTCCGGTTACCGTGGCAGAAGCGGGAGACCATGGGGACGCGGACGATTTGGACTGTTGGTCCCACGACGACAGCGACGACGGAGGCGGGGACGCAGGCGACTTCAATTGTTGATCCCACGGCCATTCCAATGACTTGGGCGACTGTTGCTGGTCATTAGTCGATGTTGTCGAGTTGTATAGAAATCGGTGACGGCGGTACTGGTCTTGCACATCGTGATGACCGGTATCAGTCGTGCTGCCGGCAGCGGTATCCAAATCTTGCAGTTTCTTGTGACCCTATAGTATATGGATCGCAAAATTCATGAAAACGTTCGCAGCTATACGTGTTAATCCACAGCCAAGTTGCGGTTGAAATCAATAGGGGTGGTATTTCACAACAATAAAGATGTTCTTTAGAGTCGTACGTAAACATAGTGTTCGCAAAAACGGAGATCATGCATACACCATGAGAAACACGATGTATTACTACCACGTAACACATTTGAATTGTAATAATGTGTGATCAAATCTTTTAGATTTAAAATGTATTGTAAAATAATTATAATAATCGATAGCATTAGAATAAGTTATAAATATTGAATAGGACAATATAGTGATAAAGGATTACACACACATACACACACACACACACACACACACACACACACACACACACACAATCATAAAACATGACATATAAGGAGGCCGGTCATCGGCTCTCCATACAGAGTAGCTCTTCACATCATGAGTGCGTAAATTTTGCTCATATGCGTATTTTTTATGTATTTTCATTATATGTGTTTAAGTAAAATAAAATAATTTTATAATAACAAACGACTGAAAAAAGTCTCATTATTTCAAAAACAAATCGGTTATCTCATCTTAAACTTCAGATGCCAATTAATATGTCCATGGAGAAGTCGCCATGAGGATCGGAGAGGTAATATATTAGTTTATAACATAAACTGTCTGGGGTCAATGTGCGTCAACCCACATTAATAAGATCCAAGTTCTACAATCCAAAGTCCTCTGTGTGATTTCAAATGTCCCTTAGTTTATTCGAAACGATGCGCTGTATACCAACAATTAAGAACTACATAAAGGATCTATTGGCAAGCTTATTCAGTCATCTATGCAAAGCAAGCGGTCCACAATATTTCGGGTTAAATGTCGGCCCCATCAATCGAAGACTAAAACGTGGTCGTCCTCATGACGTCCTAAATTAGATTATCTTCAATGAAAATACTCTTTGTAAATCGTTCATTGCTTGTAACACTATCTTAAATCTATAAATGTGTAGGTATCACTAATTTGTTGACCTAGTTATCTAATATATATATATTATGTTAATATCGTTTTTATAAATGGCTAAAAATTTTGTACATTATACTTAAGTTTAGATAATTTTGTCTAGAAAACTTTATAAATAAAAAAAATAAAAAAATCACTGTTGTAGTTTTATTTATTTTAATGCTATTAAAATAGCACATTAATAAATATAAATACTCAAAAAACGTTTTTACGCTTATGCATTTATATTCTCTATATTATGTCTCAACTCCCTCAACCCATTAAGTACCGAATATGTCTAAAATAGCTATTTTACCTGTTGGATGGATAATGTTGCAGTGTTTATATCGGTTCGTAGAGCTCGAATCTGGTCCTCGCCCACGCTTCGAAGCTGGTCCATCTGAGCCCGTAACCATTCGGCGCGTGCTCGTCGAGCTCGTCTAATAGCCACAGCCGCCGCTCGGTCCCTGTGCAATTCTTCCCTACGGGCCAGCCACCCAGCCTCCTCTTCCAGTAATCCAAATTCAACGTCTTCGTACAACTGTAAACACATTATTATGATTACGTAATTATTAAATGTATTAAATAATAATATTGTAAATAAAATGTGTAAAAAAAAAAATGAAAGTCTCCGTTCTCGTTGAGCACGAGGGCTTTAACAGATTACTACTTACTTTTTGTTCAGTTTCCAAAAGTTCAGTCTGTTTATCAATGGAAGTTCGTAATTCGTTCTTCAGCCCATCGTCGTCGCCGGCCGTTTCCAACCGGTTCCGCAATCTACGAACACCCCCGTAAGATATACAGTTAAACTAATGTTGATCTATACAATGCGCAAAAAAGTTCTATAAAATTGCGTCGATAACCAGTGGCGGTTTTTTAATTTTTTTTGAGAAGGGGGGTGCTTTTACACTATCTTATAATATATGAAGACAAAAAATGTTTAACCCATTATTTAAAGAAAATATAAAATACCTTAATAGGCAATAGTTGTACAAACATTCAAATATTTGGACATACGGTTGAAATCACCAGATTTATATATATATATATATGAATGTATCTATAAGCATATATCCGCATATAAAATACATCAAAACCTAAACGAGTGACCTGGGGGGGGGGGTCCAGAGTGTCTGGAACCCCTCTTTCCGTAAAACCTCCACTGTCGAAAACGATCTAAGCGGTTTGCGTTACCCCTGAAGTGCTCGCCGGTAAGTCGCTAGTTGCAACTCTGCGGCCATCCTCTGTTCCTGCTGTTTGACCGTGCACAAGTCCATTTGCTGTCGACAATCACTCACAGCGCGGTCCAGTCCGTTAACTATATTGTCCGATTGACGTGTCTCGTCGTCCGCAACGTCAAGTTCGGCGCGCAACAACGCTGTCTCGATGATCAGCTGTAAACGCATTACGCTATAATAAGTTACTACATAAATGTCTAGGGAGTTTCGGCCGTCACGAGGTTAATCCGGGTGCAATGAGTGGGCAAGATAAAATTAGTATATTTGTGTATAGAATCGCACTCACCTCTCTGTCGACTTCTTCGCGACGCAAGTGCAATTCCACTAGCCGAGACTTGTGCGCCGACAACTCGACCAGCAGCTTCCGACGTTGTTCGGCTGCCCTATCCGCATCGGAACCGGATACCGTTGCCGCGGTCGTGGTCGCACCACCATCCGTGGAATCCGCTGTATTGAACGGAGACGAACGCAGCCACGTGGTCGTTGTTTGCCACGACGGTTGGGATGGCGATTGAAAAGACGACTGCAAAGACGCGGGTGACAAGTAACCGTTTGGAGTATGAACGTTTAAGCCATTATCATCGCTTTTGTCATCACCGTTATGTTGTTTGCGATTTAGCTGATAGTCGTAGTTCTTATTACTAAATTAAAAATTTAAAAACAAGAGATAACTCCATGTGTTATGTTGTAAAACATACCACGTGTTCATCGCCACGCTACAGTTACCTGCCGTAAAACGAATCTGCGGTGATGTTTGTCGTGACAGTTGCTGGTGACGGTTGTACGAGCGTCCTTATTCTAGTTCTGGGACTGCCGCAAGTGGCCACTTTCTGTGTCGACTGCTGCTTAACCATATAATGGTCGTTTTCCAAAAACACCGAGTCAATATCGGTCCCGTTCGCGTGTATTGACAAAGGCGATAGTGTAGGAGGCGATGTGCTGGTCCACGTCATGGACGACGGTGATAATGGTGCCACGGATAGCTGCGATAGCGGTGACGTCGGTGACAGTGTCGCGGTCGGAGAAGAGGTGCCATTACTGGTTTTTTTGCAAGTGTCCCGTGGAAGTGAACCGTTTGTTTTGATCCTGAATATTAAGTAATAATGGTATAAGGGTAACCAGGATTATAATTAGCCACGAGGAATAAACCGTCCTAATCAATTAATCTATAATTTTGAGTTTCTGTGAATCGAAATTGGAATATGAACATTTTAAAATCAAGGTAAAGAAATGTCGTAAATCATTTTTTTATTTAGCACATCGGAAAAAAGTTCTTAAGAAATTAGATCAGGTTCAAATTTTATACAATTTGAACTATGTGAGTTAAAAAAATTAAGACTCACTCTCAAAAAAACCTTGTTGATTTCAAAAGCTTTCAAATGACGAATACTTACTAGAAATTGGCAAAAATCAATTCAATCAACATCTATAGAATAATATATTTTTTGTAATTATTATTTTTTTAGCAAATTGTTAGGTCGATTTTAAGAGAAATCAAAAATTATCTCCTGAAAGACAACGTTTCTGAACATTCATTTATTTAAAGCTCAAAAAGCGATTTAAGCGAAGGTTATTTCAAAATTTGAAATTAGTTTTAATTAATTGAGTATAACTCGGAGTAGATAAAATCTTAACAAAAATAAATAAATTACTTCTTAAAGGATATGCATATACCATCAAATTTAGTCCTTTTACCTGTTCTGTTGTGGTGGTGTTGTGGTGGTCGCAGATCCGGGTGACGCGCTACCCGAACTTTCTAACGACATCGTTGCCGGCTGAAGTTGCCGATTTTTGTTACGTTCCTCATAATCCACACACGCTCTCAACACCTCATCCAACTGCTGCTGTAGACTTTCTGCGTCTCTTTGCTTGATATTTTCCTTATCATCGTCCCGTTCATCCATTAAGCCACCAGATTTGTGGTTTTGTCGTTGATAGTAGTACTGATCATACGAAAAGAGACAAAAATCGATTTTTATAATAAACGTCGTTTATATTATTATATGCAAGCATATATACATAAAAGTACATGAAAATGGTGAAAATTTTATATTATTGAAAACCAGGCACTCTAGAGCAATATTTGATAAAGTTTTGCATATTCAAATCGTAGATACGCATTTTAGAATAAAAACATTATTAATTTACGGTGTAAATAATAAATTGGTAAATAAAAAAATAAGCATTAAAATCTGTTTTCATACTTAAAAAATAACGCATTAAGAAGATAGGAAACTGAAATTTTCCAATTAAATTTAAATTATTAATAATAATAAGAATACAATTAATCAGAAATTATCAATAATATTTAACTCTTATGACATAAAATATTTTAACAGTGAGGTCACAATTATACTATTAATCATACTTCAAGGATAATTTTTTTTATATCAATATTACAGCAAATCCTTGATTCATAATCGGTCGGAAATATTTTATTTTTACGAACATAGACGGTCAGTGGAAATGTGTGACGAAAAGAAGTCCAATTACACCTTATTAAGAATAAGTATATTAATTTATTGATTATTAAGCACTATAATAGCCACACCCACGTTTGAAGAATAAACTAATAGATATCCAATATTGTGTTCTAAAAAATGGTCCGTACGACGCGATGTATTCGTTAACAAGTTTGTTTTCTTTGACCGCGCGCACACAACGAAGAAATAATTGATTGAATTAAAAACCGTTTATGGTTAATTATAAGAAAATTATGACCCACGACTGTTCTTTTTATTACTGCCTAAATGTCATAATTACATGAAATTAATGCGATCCATCAAAAACAAACGCACCAAGTATGTGTAGTAAAATTATGCTTAAAAGTAAATGACATATAATGAATATCCAATTAACCGTAATTGACTTGTTAAATCTTATAATCTGCTTTTCAACGACGAATTAAAAAAGTGTATCCGCCTTTGGTCACATAGTATAACGTCTGGGTCGCATAACAAAATTCCGTTGTTTTTGATTTTTTTATGCTTTGAGAATAATGTACTGTAACTCAATTATAAAAAAAAAAAAATGTAAATAAATGCTATACTTGCTTTGAGAAATGCTGTCTTCTGGAACAGTACACCGTGAATGATGATTCATATCAAAATTAATTAATTAATTAATTAATTAATTCATATCAAAACGCTCATATCGTAATATCATAGATATGCTTATCTGTTATTCCCAGTTTATGTGTAGTCCATATCACATACGTTTACACAGCAAAATATGGTCATGATTTAACGTGATGCGAATTGAAAAACATATATGCATTTTACGCGCTCTCAATATAATACACTGGCTATATTTTCGTCGGCATAAAAAGATAATATTCCGATAAAAAATGATAAACAAATGGACGATATCGAGATTATACGATACCGTGGTGCATGTGCAACCGACATATTAAGAATAAAAACAACGCGATTTCGCGTATAGCACACGCGCGGTAAGAATACATTTTACGAACCGAATGTAAATTGAAAATAATCCTGCACGGTCGGAAAAATCTAATCGGCGATCTTACTTTCGAATTGTTCGCGTAGTGATCGTGGTGATCTTGATCGGCGCCCGCGTGTACCACGTTCTGCACGTTAGCCAACGGTGCGGCGGCGGCGGCGGCGGCGGTCACCGGTGATTTGGACGAGTGGTGATGTTGATGGTGGTGATTGTGCAGCGGGAACCCGACGATCGGATTGCGGTCGTAGTACGGACTGGGCAAGGACAACGGTGACGGTGGCGGAGGCGAAGTGGCCGCGGCCGTTGCGGTCGGCGAGATGCCGCCGTCGCCGTCGACGAAACCAATGTCGTTCGGCGTAGCGGCGTCGGTCGGTTTGCCGGGCCAACCGTTCTCGGGTTCCGCCGCCGAACCGTTCGGTCGGTCGTGTTGATGGTAGTGGACGTGATGGTTACGGTAGCGGCCCGCGGTGGTGTCGGCTGATGGCGACCACGCGGTACCGCCGCCCGGCGACCACGCGGCACCGACGTTCGGCGACCACGCGGTACCGGCACTGACGCCGGCCGACGACGACGTCTCCGCGGTCGCCCGCGCCGCCGCCGGTTGATCCAACAGCACTTCGAAGCCGGTTCGGTTGTCCTGGCGCCTGTGCGGCTGCTGCTGCTGCTGCTGCTGGTGTTGCTGCTGCAGCTGCAGATGCATCTGTTGCTTTCTCAAGTTCATCGCCGAGGCGCGGCGGCGGTCGCCACTTGACGAAACTGCTTCTCGTCTGAAACGCACAACGATTGTTTTATTTTATCACCCATAAGCACTTGGACGCGATATCGGTTCGCCCGAGACGTATTTGCAATACGTGCGTTTTCGAGTTTACATAATGTGTATATCGTGACGGCGGTGCGTCGAGTGAGCGCGAATCACAAGTGTCGAACGTAGCGCGAACTGTTTTTTTTTTTAACCGTGTTTGTGCATATATATTAATTTTTTTTTTTAAATATTTTACGGCCTCGAGGCACGATTTCGTCTTTTCGTGACGTACTCCGAAGTTTCATAAACCATCCCAATGCGCCTATTAACGATGCACCTTTCCGACAACAATTTAGGCGGGTGGGAGATAAACACAGAACGTGCAAACCTTTACGCCCAACCGAAGCGGAAAAAAAAGAGAGTTATAACGTTTTCAAACGGTTATAAAATCTGACGTTTATTTCGTGTTCGAATGTTGTAGTCGAACGCGTGCGATTATGATGAGTGCGTATTATTATTCAAAATGCCGTCAAATCGTTCATAGGTTACCCATTACAAGCGAGTGTTGTACAGCTTGAAATTATTGCCCCGTAAAACTATTAGCATTTTTATTTTATTTTAAATCAACCTTATTGTTCTCGAGGATAACATACATCTAAGTAGGTAAACTATGCAACGACTGTACATATTTAATCGCACGATGATAAAGAAACGCGTACAACGACAGATTACAACATAATACACGCGCACGCTTGTGTGTTTGTATACGTATCTACGATTAACATGTAACTACACGGAAAAATATGGAACTCGAGTACCATTGACATTAATAATAACCGTCGGTTTTAATTACGACGACAGCTATGGGCCCGCCGATAATGAATTCACCGACAACGACACGCTACCACGCCCGTTTTCGCGCCACAGATAAAATAATAATATACTATATCATCGACAGTGGCGGCAACGGGTATACACGTCTGACAACTCTCCTATAAATGTGCGAACGCTTTTTATCATCTCTCTCTCCATTTCCCTCGTTTCAACACAAGAGTATATATAACGATAAATATGTTTAGTTTCTATGTACGTACAGGCTTGGCATGACTGAAAGTCGTCGGTCGCCAAGAGTGCCATATGACGTCCTCAACGCGACTATTATAATATTATGCGCAGAACTCGTCGTATGTCCTTATAGCGGCCAAGAAGCCGAACGCATCGCACGTGAATCGCGCGCGCGCGCACACACACACACACACACACACACACACACACACACACACACACACGAACCGAGACAAATCGACAGTAAAGAACTTCGATTCAGTAAATTTGAAATTTTTTTTTTCTTTATGTCATTTTATTTCAACAGAGTACCACGGAGGAATATTAAAATCATCAAAGGAAAGCTTTGAGGAAGAGAAAAAACTTTCTAGAGATTGATTTACTCACATGAATGTAAGAACACACATACACCGTGAGCGTAGTTTTAGACGTGAATCCCTTCCAACGATCACCTATCTAGTAAACGCACTCATCGGTCATCATGGTCTTCACGGACCAAAATACGCGCATTGGACGGTGTGTAAAACGATAACACAGTTATTATTACATGTATATGTTATGCAGTTTAAAAGCGAAATGACGTCGATTTTGTAAATGAGGCGGTAATTAGTGTTATGACTTCCATATGAACTACTAATGCATAAAACATTTCACGTCGTCCCACGGTAAATTATTATGAACGGCGGCTTGGAATTGGTAAATTAATTATTACGACCCAGCGTTGGTGGCCTTCTCAGCTTCTCCGTCTTGCACAGCGCTCGTGATTAATCGAAGAACTGCCGCGGCCTCGTATACCCGGTAGCCGGACCGGCAATACCTAATTCCGAACGAAAACAATTTGATCTCGGATGACAACCGTATACATGGTAATAGTTGGCCCCGAGAAACTGCACTGGAATCGGAATGAGCCCACATCCGAGGTCTAATAAGTCAATCAGGTGTAGGTATAATAATTACAATGTATTATTCATATTATATAACCGTTCGGCCCCGGTGTACATAAATATAATACGTGTACATTTATAATCGGATGTAATGTACTTCGGTTAGTAAAGCGTAGCCGAGATGGTAAAAAACGAGATAGGAGCGGGCAGTAAAAATCTAAAATTAAATTAACATCCATGCCATCGTTAGGTATACCTATTTTATTAAATGAAGCTACAAAACAAATACTACTAGTATAATGTTATCTGAGTATTTATGTAACGTACGGAAGTTATATTTTTATATGGATTATCTTTTTTTAGATACATATTCCAGTAACCAATATTAAAATAAGATAAAATTTATTCATACGAATTTTTCAAACGAAGTATTGTCAAGTATATATTAATAACCGTTCAATTTGATAAATAAAATCTAAATAATTTAATAAATTCCAAGTACAAAAATGTTTTTAGAGAGATTCTGTCTTGAAATATTTAACGAAGTGTATTCTCATTTTTACAAACATTGGAAGACAATAGATTGCTTTTAAGAAAAAAAATATCTCATCTTAAAACGCAAGGCGACAAGTGTCAATGCGACCACCGAACGATCGAATAATTGGCGCGTGTCTAACGGTAATACACCCATGTAGGAATTTACATACGTTTCGTTATTATTTCAATACAGAAAAATACTTTTACATATAAATCGTTTTTTTATACGAATCCATTATGTATTTACATTTGTGGTTTTTTTTTAATTTTTTTTTCCAACATAAGCTATTACCACTTATAGGGAACGTAGTAATGTTACGGACTAAGATATTTTATATTGAATTTGAGTGTGTGTATTTGTGTATTATAAACACATATATTAACCACACTTCGTTAGAAATCGAACACAGAAAGGACAATCTTAAAAGAAAAAAAGCTATGAACGTTCAATAATAATACATATGTCGAACTGTTATGAGCCGTTTTGGTCACGTAATAAGTCTTTAAAATGCAGCACACAAAACTTGTCAGCCTCGCTGTACGGATAAAATTTAAAATTTAAAAAATTGTAGATCCTTGATCGGTATACACTTATAAAATGGAATCAGATCGTCGGACGAGTCCGTGTAATCATAGTTCACACGAGTTGCATCTCTACATCAGCCGTGGGACTTGAACTTTTTTTAAGTATTATATTCGTGAAGGAGTATCTATAATTTACAATTATTTTATGAATAGTCATTAAATGTGAAGTATTAATCTCAAATCACTAAATCATTGAAACGTCAATATAGCATACATGTTATATCATATAACATGTATGCTATATATTACAATATTATCTAAGTATCTCCTGCCTTCATCATATAGGATGCGGCGTCACTTAAAAACAATAATACATCGTTACGACGTATGCCACCAGGCCAAAGTAAACCAAGAGAATCTTCAAATAGTGTACACATAGTACTATGGTTAGCCTTTTCTAATTGCTCGACATTTAATAAAAAAATTTCATCTGGCCGATCTGTGAGTAGTGTTCCGATTATAACGGAGGCAATGTAACGACCGTCGTTTCATCCATTGAAACCCATCTTTTTTTCTCTGCCACTTTATTTCTTATTTCTCCAATAGTTTCCAGGTAAAAACTGTCGACATATGATTTTCGTAACGTTGATTGATCTGGTATAACTTCCGATGTATATTTTTTCAAAAATTTTTTAAAATGTGGATTTCTCAGTTTATTGAAAGGAATATTAGCACTCAACATGGCTCTACGTAAATCAGATTTGAATGACGATTTTGTTGAATTTTGTAAGAAAAACTGTTGAGATTTATCCTTTTTTTCTTCAACGCGTTTAACATCTTTACGATGTTTTTCGGTTGCGATATGCTGAGTTACAGAAAAACGTTTTCACTTGAAACTTTTATATTACATACAAAATTTGGTTATCTGTTGAAAATATTCCCGTTCCAAATTCTGCAAAGTAGCTTTGTAAACGACTGGATGTTGTCTTTTTTTCTTATGGTTTTTGAAATTTAAATGTAACAAATAATATAAAAATTATAATTAAACTAA
Organism: Sipha flava; assembly: GCF_003268045.1. Classification (NCBI taxonomy): domain Eukaryota; kingdom Metazoa; phylum Arthropoda; class Insecta; order Hemiptera; family Aphididae; genus Sipha; species Sipha flava. The sequence goes on along the minus strand of NW_020273570.1, from coordinate 222,462 downwards.
TAGAAAATTTACGAACTCCGACGAACAACGTATTACTACTCGCGAGACGCCGACAACACTATCGGTTTGTCCACAATAATATTAAATAGATTAGAGATGTTGTTTAACTTTTAACCACAGATATAGACAATAAACTATTGTATATATCAGATGTATACAGATTCTGTGCTTTTGACATTTTACGCGCGATGCCACCAATCCAGACCTATTTTATCACATGTTACTGCTATTATTACCACCGAAATAAAATTACAATGGTAAAATCGTATCGGCCAAATTCAAGAAATTTTATAAATGAGAAAAATGTATTATTAAATTGAGAAAGTAATAACACGAAAAACTCGCGAAATCATGCATTTATAACGTATGCCCTTACCGGTTAAATATGCAAAATTACAGAACAAGATTTCATATTTAATTTATAAATAACGCTAAACAAATTTTGATCAAATCCATTTTCATATACGATATAGCAAAAAAAGAACATGAAAATCACAAACCTGGTTATATCCAATATATGTATATCTTATATACTCGTAAGTACACATTTTTACAACACCAAACCGCATTTCACACGTTTCTTATTTTGCAACCAAATAACTTGAATTAAGTAAACTTATGGTAAAAACAATACTAAGAAGACATTACACAATTTGACCTACTTATACAGGTTTTTTAAAAATTAAAATTATTAAAGAAATTATATATAAGTGCTGATTTATATTAGCTTTAATTGATATTTAAAAATCTATATTTATTTATATTTATAATTAATTTATATTTTTTAATATTACAGTTTGTACACGATGGAAGGAGAAAACTAATATTTCGATGTCATCCTTTAATTCCAAACCAATTGATCAATTACACGTTGTATAAATTTGCTTCAGTGCACTCAACACTTTTTGGCTTACATACACGAATAAATACAATATAATGACATACAGGCAGCAGCCGTCATCGTACAGAATCAATACATTTTTATCTATCAAAATTTGTCAAGGAAGGGATTTTTATAGTCATATAAGCAAACGATAGCCCAATCTTACAACCGATATAGGATTATTATAATGTCGATTTGACGACGAGGCGTTCAATAGATATTTATAAATTTTCCTTTCCAAGGAATGTAACTGTAATCACGTATTAGTATTTTCCACCGCTTACACACGCTTACAAGATGATGGCAATCATATGTATAATATATTTCGCATACCTTCAGTGTAGTTTTTTAATCCCGAATATTCCGTAAATTGATTGATAAGAAAATTATAGTTTTTATCACATTTTTCGCGTCCAACCGTTGGCTATATTTTCGTTAATTGTCTATTGTTCTGAGATGTATGTACAGACAGATTTATTTTTTACGAATTGAAATAATTTTCAAACTATCTTAAAAACGTAGGTACACAAGAAAATATCAGTGGTATTAATCAAATAACATTATAGATCATATTGTTGGCATAAATAATAAGTAAAATGTAATATAGTAAAATATTAAAAACTGCAAATTTGGATCAACGAAAATATAATAAGTATATTAAATGTATACTATGTCACTAATATATAATACATTAGGCAAATATTTATACTCAAATAATAAAGAAGATGAATGAGGGTATGACGGCCTGTTAAAACATCGTTTAAACCGTGAACCTATCAAGTTGCATACGTAGATGTGGTGTACAAAACATCGATAAACTATAATATAATTTTATAATCACAAGGGTTGAGTTTTTCGGTATTAAAAATCTTAAAGCATGATGTAGCATGGTTTTAAAAAGTCAGAAAAAAAATCTGTTAAACGTGTTATGAAAATCAAACAAATTTATTATGCTCAGAAATATTTCCTTTCTTTTTAATGTTATATGTTACTAAACAAGGTACACATTTATATGTTGCATACATTCATTATTGATTCCACTAATGATTTATACATTTCAAACTTGCATCAAGTTCCAAAAAAAAAAAATTTTAATAAATGTTAGAAATAATTCGAGAATCAAGAATCGCAACAATATATCTTAGCTAATAAATGTATGCGAGTGCTCAAACGTTGCGATTTTTCCGGGCAATACAAAAATTTGTAAGTTGCGATGATCGCACATTCCAAAAACGCGTCGTACCCACTTTGTATCCGAACAGCTCTTTTTTAGATCCCAAAACATCGTACGCAATGTAAAACGCGTTTGTGAACCGTCGAGAAATGAAACGTAGCGAAAATGATTACAGATTCGAGCAGCGTGATTACGATAAATTCGTGTAAACACGCGCGTGCATTAGTAACGTGTACGACATGGTGTATTTTTATTTGGTACATGTTTTCGTGGCCCCGCGTCGAACACACCGAGTCCAAAAATTGACTTCGGGCACACTCGGGCAGGGACGGGACGGTACACAGCAGAGACCGATAGTAATTACCGTCGGGTATCACGTACTCTCCCGGGTCGCCGGGCATGTTTATTATTGATGTTCGTTTTGGGGACGAGCGTTAACAACCGCCGGAACGTGTTGTTCGGCAAGCAACGTCGCTACCGACCGGAAACCTAACCTCGTCCGCTCCTCTACCGTCCCGTCGGTTTTACGCGCCAAAACACTTAGCTGGCCGCGTGTGTCGTTTTTACCGGAATGACGATAATCACACGACGAATCATCGGCAACCGGTCAGCCGTCGCTTTCCGTTGTTGTCTCCCACGTGCGTCGCGAACAAATAACGTCGTGGGAACCGTTGCGCACGCAACAAGCCGTGGCAACGACCGCCGCCGGCGACATTCAACGGGTATTGCGGGACAGGATCGACTTGTGCAAGAGTCAGCGCGAAAAAACCGCCACGTCCATCATCCCCGCGTACCAGCGTGCGACGCGAAACAAAACGATCGATTGTTTTAGGAGTAGAAAAAAATAAAAAATAAGTCAGCTCGATTGCGGCGAATAAAATAATAAATCATAAATCGTTGTAATTGTTATTTTATTGTTGTTTCGGTCGATTCCGCGGCGTGTACACGACAACTGGATGCCGCGATGTATATTATTAATGCTACACGAGACCACGATAAAAATTTGTAATAATAATAAACAATAATGTGGCGCGTTGTGGGAAGAAGAACGTGACGTCCGAGAAATGATTTTGTTTACGAACCCGTCTCCGGTGCACACGCGAGTGTTGTCGCGAACGACCGAGGTTTTGAGTTTCGTTTTTTTGTGTGTTTTCGTAGCGTTTCCACGTTTTACAACGAGAAAAAAAAACGTGCACGGAAATAACAATAAAAACAATCGTGATTACCGATGCGTAACAGGGACGGCGTTCACGATATTATTATTATTATTATTATTATTACTATTATATGACATAATAATATATAATGTATTACAAATTATGCATTTGTGTGTAGCCGCGCGCGCACTGAAATAACACGGCCCGTCATCACCGTCACTATACGACCTAAATAAACCACACGTTAAAAATACTCAAGTTCTTTTTCGTTTTGATTTTTCATCCAGGGACAGTAATAACTAACGTGTGATACACGTTGTCTTTAACTCCCGCGTTATAATATTACCACACGCGACGATCGCATCGAGGCGCAGTCACGCGGCCGTACGATCGGTTACCGCGGGACAAGACAGCGAGAGTCTTTTGGGCAGAGAACCGAAAAAAGGTAGAAAAAATTGGCTAATTGCAGTCTATCCAGAGTGGTTGAGCCGTAAGGTATAGATGACTAGCGTTTCACGTCTTTTTAATTCGATTGCGTGTGTTCAGGATTTTTGAACAATCACGCGACCGGTCGGATACAGTAGGTAGGTATGTGTTTAGCGCACCGCATGATTATTAGCAAAGGTACACAGTTTAAAAGAGTTTTACATCGTTTAGCGATCTAGAAACATTTGAAACATAATCCAACACCAGAGTTATTTGTATTTGTACAACATTTTTTATTTTTATTTTTTTCAAACGACCGTTTGTGTTTTCTAACTTGTCGTTCTGGTCTGTCACCGCCAGCGGTAACCGCTTTCGTAAACTATTTTCGTCGAGCAGATGAGGGTTGATTTACAACAAGCGGACGTTTATACCGTTTTATTTTCATATTGTTCCGGGCAAACACGGACTAAAATTATTATTGGCGGCAGGGGGAAGGCGATCGGGACCGCGGTCGAAAAATCCCTTTAAAAATATCTCCGACACTATTTGTGACTCGCGGGACACACGGAGTCGCGGATGAACAACAGTCGTTCGTAGTCGTCCCGGGCTATTCTAGCCGCTACATTGAGCCCTGGCACGACTGAAGACGACTACGCACGAAACCGATCAAACGAACAAAAATAACTACGTACGTGTGCGTCCGGCGGTGGGCGAAGAACAGTCGAACGGACTACCGTGGCCGTTAGCTACGTGGGGCAGCCGCTCCGGACCGGATGTGATCTGCTACGGATTGGACGCGCGACGCCGCGTGACTGGCCCGGCCGGACGGTGGACGGTGCACGTGGCACGGCCGAGTGTCTTGACTGGGCGGAGGGCCGGACAAAAAAAAATGTATTCGGAACCGAAGTAAATCGAACCGCACGTACAGGCACCACACTGACGAGGGCGGACGGGCACCGGGACGACCTGAACGCACCGATGTCGGTCGCGCACTGCCGCGGTGCGGTGCTACAACAAAACACGCCGCCGCCGACAAATATGCGTGTGAAACGCCTCTCGGAACGCACGCGGACGCGGCACGCGCGTGCGCGTACCGGCGGCAATAATATTTTCGTATCGTCGCCGCAGCTGCTGCCGGTGCCACGCGGCGGCGGCGGCGGCCGACGGTTGCGACGACGCTGGCGCGCTCCTCCGCGCGGTTACGGAAATATAATGGTAATAACGCGCGCGCGTCGCCGGCCGGTGTCTGCGCGGTGGTGATGATGCCGCTGCAGCGTATCCGTCGTCGTCCCGCGGCGTACCCATGCAGCAGCTGCCGCGACGTTGCAGCCGGTGTGGTACGGCGCAGGTGACGGGCGCGGACGGGAGAGGAACGGTCGTCCGTCGCGGTCGTACGGCACCGAGAGAGGAGCGCAGCACGTCGCGCGCATTAAAATCATAACAATACGCCTATAGTGTTTCTTTGTCCCGCGTGCTGCGCACGCGCACGGTGTACGATCAAACGGTGCCCTACGAACACCACCGCACCGTTTTTAAATCGTCTCCTCTCACTCTCCGACCGAAGCTACACACGTCCGATTATGTCGACACGTCTGTGTCGCGTCGTTTTGGCATTCTGATGCTGTTTGCACGATGTTCCCCGTGGAAACACGGACTGTTCCGAGTTCTCGTGCCGTTTTTCCGTCCGCTAATCACGTTACTCGAGTTGCCAAAACCGGATTAAGGGGGGGGGGGCTCTAGCTGGGACGGTAGCCCCGGGGCCCGAACAATTTTAAGCCGACGCACATTTTTTATCGTACTGAAATTAGTAGTGTTATAGATGTAAATTTTATAATTTTGTAATGCAATTGACGATTTGTGAAATAGTTAAAAAAAAATGTATCGTTCTGCGAGCGGCTTTGTAAAACATGTTTTGTAAAAAGGGCCCAGGTAACATTTCAGCCCCGGGGCGGCCCAATATGTGCTTAATCCGGCCTCGAACACAACGTATAAAAACGTGTTCCGAATCACAGAAGTAAATATTAATCATGCCGGTACCACCCCGTAGAACATTATGAAAACGCACGTCGCTCCGTTCGTATCAATTAGGGTCTTCAATTCGTTTAATATGTAACGGCATAATGCGCGTTAACTCGTCGTTTATATTGAATAATATGCAAGTCATGATTTTTTGTTACGATTTCGATTTACTTTTCACCAACGTTTGTTATTATACTATCTAATTTTTCTAATTGGTCTTTTTAAAACTTCAATAAATAAATTATCCTTATTACGGAGCGTGGACGTAATACATTTTCCAGCTAACAGCCCTATACTTGGCGTTATCACTTGATTTCGCAAGAAAGTTTGTAGTACGTTCTGAAAACGCGTTGTCTACGGAACACGGTTTGTAATCATTGGTAGATTTGCATTTTGTTGTACAATTCAATTTAATAACGTTTTTATGTATATCATCTTCGTGTACATTTAAAATAACCGCGTTTATCTTAAAGTTCTTATTAGTGTCTTGTTTATGTCCAATGTGTGAATATATGTGAAAAAAGGATTTTGAACAGTTTTAATAGTTTTGGCTTAACCAGCGTATATATTGCTCGTCATTCTAGTATGGTCAGTTTTTTTAATATTTAATATTCTATATAATATTGGGTAGGTAGATATTTTAAACATGAATACGTGACGTTTCAATACATTTTTCATTTCATTTTTTTTTTGCGATAATAGGGACCACACTAGTGTAAGGTTGAACCAAAATTCGTATTATTCAGTACCTCTTTAGAGATCATATATTGAACAAAAAAAATATTACTTTGTTCGAGTTCGAAATAGTTATTTAAATTGGTTTTTTTTTTTTAGTTAAAAATCTTCAGTAAAAAAAAAACTTGTCGATTATCGTTCAAACAAGAGTGTGATTATTATACGTTCTTATTCTTATTGGTAAAATAAGTAGTATTCTGTACAGAAGGTTAGCAATGGATCGCGGACCACCTGTATTTCGGAAAAGTTCCCGGTGGCCCGATTGTCATATTTTGTGATTTTTAAAGTTTTAAACTAACTTTTTTTACATACTTAATAAATATAGTCATAAATTAACTATTATTACTATATTATATTAAATGGGCTTGTCACTCAGTTATTTCTCGGGCTGATTTCTTAAGCCAATCTGCCGCTGTATAAGGCTAACCATATGTTGTAAATTATTATACATATCAATAGGGTTGCCAGATTTTGAAATCCCTAAACCTGGATATCAAACGGAATAACTTTTTTTTATCTTTTTTTGTGTATCGTATTTGTGAAAACAAAAATAAGTATATCATTTTGTAATTTAAATATTTATTAACTAAAATAAAAATACATTATTCTTGTATACAACCATGTCAATTAGAAAACCAAACTATAATGATATATTATATAATATTATTCTATGTTTTGTTTTTTAATAATATAATGTTAAATTTAATTTTCTCTCACTTTTTATTATCTGGGACAAACTAAATAATCGGCCGGGTACATATCAAACAACTGTAAAAAATAAATGTTAGTTATTTTTTCATGTGCGTTTAATTAGTTTGGATTAAGGAAAATGTGATTGTGTACTTATTTTTCTACATTTATAAATATAATGATTATAATCCATTTTGCTTTTAATAAACATTTTTATTTTTATTTTAAAATATTTTTAAATATAGGTACTTAATATAAACCCATTCATAATATAGTTAATAAGTTCACTCTCAATACTCATTATTTTTTATAAGGCATATCATTTAAGTTCAAGCAAGTAAAATTAATTTATACTACGAATATTCGAGTTATTTTTAAGATGCTAATTAATATGTTTATTGTTACGTTAATATGAATCATTTTTATAGAACGATTATTCATCAATATTTTACAGAACTAAAACCAATATTACATATACCTAATATAATATGAGTATATAGGAATATGTAATTTACACAATGTTTAAATAGAGTTGCATTCATTATATTTGGTACGAAGCAAATAAAAATTAACACTATTAGTCTCAGTATCATTCCAATTGTTTCTTCTTTAAACCTTGGTATAAAAATGTAAATTATAATTCAACTGTTTAAAAGTCATTAGAACCTATAATTAAAATGGAAATCTTGAATACCCTGATAATAGAGATCACAGCCAACATTAAAATTGAAAAACTCGATTCCAAGGTAAATATATATGAGCAGTAATATAATATAATGAAAGAATGCAAATCTGTATCGGTGATATAGAACACAAATTGTCCATAATGTTATAATACGATCGCACACTGTATAGACCTAATGTGAGTATTGGCGTACTATGACGTGCCTAAGACCATGTGAAATATAGTTATATAATTATAATTGTATAGGTATTCTTTCTTTTTGACAGATTTTATTTCCAGAATTAGCACATTATACAAAAATGTGTTAAATAAAATATTTTGGAAAACTGTGACCAATGATCGTTGATACATAAAACTGTTTTTTTCTTAGTCCAACTCACTACAAGATCACGTAACAATGATGCTATTACGAAACAAAAACATGACCGACGAGACGAATAACGATATTCGTAGATAGATAAGTATACTAATATACATATTGAACAATAACAAGTACAACATTACTGTTGTTTTTTTTTCCCTAAGTGCATTGTTAGCTTAGCCTATTTATCGTATTTCAGACAACAAACATAAATACAAATAAGAAATGTAATTGCTTTATGAAAGTTTCCTTTATTATCACAAATCAGTAGCTAAAGAAACACGCAGAATTTACTTTTATATAATATTATTAACGAATTATACGAATTAAATGCGTATCAATTGTTGTCATTGATAAGACACAAGAGTTGTAGTATAAACTTAAAACCAAAACAACATTTCAAATTTTAATCAAAAAATTTTTAAAAACCTATGAACCCTGTCTGCAAGATAAAAAATGTGTTGAACCGCTGAATATTTTATAATACACATAAAAAATAATTGAAAATATAAAGTGATATTTTACTCGATTGCTCTTTCTATCTTTTAAATATAAATGTTCATTCTGTTTTAATTATATTGCTAGTTAGATGGATTCTCAGTATTATTTGCATTATGTTATTTAATTGTTTTTTTTTTTAATATTCCAAACGCCATTTCCTCTAAAACCATTCATATAATCAAATGAATATATTACATCATATATTCTTTACTTCTTATTTTATACTTTATATCTACCTCATGTAATGAGTAGATAAAACTTTTGAAAAAAAAAATATAATATTACCTATCTATAATAAATGGAATGTTAAGATGTATAAGAATAAAACATAAATGGAAAAATCTTAAATTTGTAATAGTTGGAATTAAAATACTGATCATAGAAAAAATTGTTAGCATTTTCTTGTAAAATATCTTTAATTTATATATTAATTTTTTTTAGGCAAAGCGAAAAACAATTTATTATATGTTATATTACATAATTATTATATATTATTACTCATATTTTTTCATCTTGCATCCACGTTGTTAACATATTCTCTATATCTTGATTTGCTCGTTCTACACTACATTGATATTGGCTATGCTTTGGTTTACCACAATTAATTACTATAATTAATGTTGTACTATATTACTGTTAACTACTATTTTAAAGTCTGGTCACATTGTTCTTAAATTAGGTACTATTTGGTTTGAAAACTTTCGTCCATTATCGGATTGTAAAATAGTAGAAGCTTCAAGCAACGAGAAAATATCAATAATGTTATAGGCTACCTTTTCAGCTTCGAGAGGTTTGAGAACAACGAATTTTATGAGGTGATTCTAATACACTATAATATGGAACGTCCACGTATAACTGGTCTTCAAAAAATTCTGATAGAAGCTTAAATTATATAGGAGTTAACTAATAAAGGAGTCACAATCATTTTTTCGGGCAATGTCGGATTATTCAACTAATTATATTTAAGCAAAATTAATTTACATTTTGGGTAAAATAATATTGCGAGTTATTTAAACCAATTACACTAACGCTATCATAAAATGTAACTTTTTTTATTAAATTAAAAAAATTTATTATATTGATAATATTTGATATACCTATAATTGTTTTCTAAATATTTAACTTAAATAAAATGAAATGTATTGATTTTGGAATAAAATCACTTGTTGTAATTAGTTTCAAATTAGGAAAATAATATTCATATAAATAACATTTTGAAAAGGAATTTTTACATCATATATAAATTAAAATTATGTATATTTCAATTTAAATGTTTTTAACATATTGTTATCTAGAAGAAAATAGAATTATAAACTCGATAGCTTATATTGTCTGTGGTGTGAATCATTAAATGATCGAAATGCAGAGAGTATATTTTTTGTAAGCTAAAACGTTTGTTTAAAATAAAAGACATACCTATCTGAAATTAGTGATAATTCGTTCTACATGTTTATCATTCAACATTAATACCACAACATTTGAAATAGTGTTCCAAGGTATATTATACCACGTAGTATCCGAAATAATCATCAGTAAAAGTTAAATGTTTTGTTAAATTTCTATTTGTATAACTTAAAAAACTCATTTGAAATGACTGATGAACGCAGTTAACAAGTAAACAATTTTATAAATTAATTGATATAATAAAATATTAAATAATTATCCCGAAGATAAAATATACATTATTTTATGTCATTAATTCTAACAGTGTAAGTTAATGATAATATTAATAGTTAATATAATCTTGCAATGACATCACACAAGATAAAATAATTGGAAACATTTTATTGTTACTAAATTGTTTGAATAGTTTATAATTCGAATGTTAGATGAATATCAATATTTTTGTAAAGAAATATACATACATATATATATATATATATATATATATATATACATATACTTACATGCATAGATATATGTATAATAGATAACAATCGTTAGTTAATTAAATTGAAGTTGCACTTTTAATCAATAATCATCGACATTTTTAAACGTGTTAAGGATGTATAGTGACTTTGTATGGCTTTAAAGAAACAATAAGAAAAAGAAAAAATTACAAATTAAAAAATATTAGATTTCATTAAAAAAAAAAATATGCAAACGGTGTCATACCTGCAATATCACATACGAGTATTATGATATTTTGATTGTTATGTAATCCAGAAATTTTTTTAACACAAAACCGTTTAAAAGAGTATAGAAGAATTCTAGTTATGAAATCAAAAATATTCACACGAGTTAGATTGACTATGGTATCTGTGTGTTAACAAGTGCATTGTACTTGTTAACACACAGATACATCTGGCGGATCTATGATCTGATAAATAATATTGTAATAATGTTTTATTCAATAAAAAAATAAATCTAATAACTTCACAGTCAAGTAGGTACTCAAGTTGAAATGTTATTTTGCTCATTATAATAGTAAAATATCTTGATAAATAAATTATATAGTTATTTAAATGATTAAATAATAAAAAATATTTTACACTGTCAATTACAAGTTTTTGAGTTATTTATTTCATGAAATGTTCATGTTATATTCTAGTATAAACTAACAAGTATGCGAACCAATGACTCTTTAAGGAGTTCATCGTAGATCATGTAATAATAAAAAAACCAAAATCGACATATTCTAAAATACACTTTTTAAAATTGAACAATCATTTTCACTCAGTATAGGTTCCTGAGTAATTCTATTAATTTAATAAAATTATTATTGAAAAATAATACTAATTTCGAAACTTTCATACCGTCCACGGTAATAGCTAAATCGGACTATAAACGAAATGTGTCACTGAAACGGAGCAGCTTACTTGCGCCCATCACACCTTTTTTTATGGCCCATTTGCGTCCGAAATATTTTTAATAAAAACTGTGCAACGTTGCCATACTGTATTATTTCATGGTTGCGTACTCGTATATTATAATATTAGTATTAAACTATTTTAAGTTGTTAAATTACATTCTTATCGATATTATCGAATATCGGTCCGTTTTATCTTAATTGTAGTTTCTGACAATTCTCACTTCTCTCTGTGCACCTTATAGTAAAGCTAGCCACCTACTATTTATTTTGTAATGTTAAACTTATAAGTTAAAATGGGTTTTATAATAACAAATACTACTAAAAACCATGAGTGTTTAATATTTCGTAACTCTAAATTCCATTTTAGTAGTTTCGGGAGATATAAGTTGGCATTACGTTAAAAAAAAATCATTCAAAATCAATACTAATTGATATTAAAGATATCCATAATTATGAATCAAATATAATTTAAAATAAAAAAATTTAGAAAGCTGAAAGTGTGAGAAAATCCATAGTATAAAACGACAACGTTGTATGCAAAATGGGCATATATGGGCAATAAATCGACAGGCAATACCTTATCTTTTGGGCGTAACTGTCCACATTCCTCGGGGCGCAAATGGGCTGTACTCTACTGAAATATTTATTCGAGAACATCTATTCTGTTGGGATATTTTTACATGTAAATTATATAATATTTTTTATAAGTAAAAGTAAACTCGATATTGAATCAATAAAAGCGATTTGAAAAATAATTTATTTTAAAAAATGCTCACGCTCCTTATAGTTTGAGTATTCAAGTTATATTTTATTTTAAAAATACACTAGGTATAACTATTAGAGCTTAGAATATTTAATTAAAATATGTATACATATAAATAAAGTTGAGAATAGAAAATTATGTGACATAATTTACAGATATTATAATGTTTTCATTAGGTCAGTCAAAGATAGACCTGCTGGCATATGCAAACGATATTGCTATCATAGGAGACAACATAGAGATTATAAAGAAACATTGTAAGAAACTAATGGATGCTGCAAGTAAAATCGGTCTTATAATAAACGACAAAAAGATAGAATACATGAAACTTAGCAGAAGTGATAGGATGTATCAACGAGGAGAGAGTGTGGAAGTGGAAGGACACATATTTTACAGAGCACCACAATTTGAATATTTAGGCGTTCTCTTAACTCAAAACAATGAGCTTAAGGTGGAGATATCAAGAAGATTACAATTAGCAAGCAAACGCTATTTTGGAGTTGGAACCCGGATAAGATCTAGATCGATATCTATAAATTTAAAAATTAAAATGTATATGACTTTAATACGCCCTATTATCCTGTATATCTCAGAAACATGAGCACTAAGTAAGGCAGAGGAAGTAAGATTAGATACTTTTGAAATAAAAGTTCTAAGACGAATCTACGGATCATATCTTGACTCACAAACCAATGAGAAGCTCCAAAACCTGTTCCAAAAACCATGCTTATCAATGGAAGCCACAAAAAGAAGGTAAATGTGGGCTGGATACACCTGGACAAAAAAGAACACAATGATAAAATCAGTAATTGAGGAGGAACCGATAGGAAAAAGACCACTGGGCAGGCTGCGCCTTAAATGGGAAGATTGTGTAAAGAGAGACGTTGGAAAAGTGGATCTAGGAGCAAACTGGAGGGAATTAGCGGAAGACAGAGAGAGGCTGAGGAATATTAGTTATAAGGGATGGTCTAAAAGACGGGAAACCCACCCAAAAAAAAAAATTAAAAAAAAAAATAATGTTTTAATATGGTATATTTCAATATAAATATGTATTAATGCATAGTTATTATATTCTTAAGAAAAAATATTTTTTTAATTTATAATTTTAGTAAGAAAGAATCAAAATTAAACTAATAAAATAAACAAATAAATTGCTTTGATAAGTTGGTGTAAGAAAATGAATTTGTTACGGATAAGATATAGTATATATAATCCATATGTTCGTAAAGCTATGAGCTCATAATATTATTGTCATATATGGTAATCCCAACTATATACGTCATATAAGTTGATTCAATATATTACTACATTCGTATTAAATAAGTTAATTTTTGCTATTTTTTTAAATTAAATTTCGTAAAATTTCTAAAAAATTCATAATTTTTTTTATCCAATTCCGCTGGTATTTTCTATAATTAGTTGGTACAATATTCTAAAAATATATGAAATAAGAATATAAAATTGTTATAAATGGAAAACTTATTCGTTTAAAATAAATAATTCTGATTTACTTTGAACAAATAATTGGTTTTCAGTGTTTACACGCTTGTAGACTATAATCATATATTGTATACAATAAGAGTATAATTTTTATACTATTATGATAAAATGTATACTGGTCAAATTAAATCATACGATATTATTATAAGTTATTATAAATAATTGTTAGTATTAAAAAAATTAATGATTTCCATTACAAAACAACGTGATTAAGAATTCATATTAGAGTTGTTTGTTTAGTTACATATAGAAATATTGTTGAATACACTCAGTGGATACATATTTAGTTACTTTTAAGTACATAAGCTTTCGATAATAATTACACACATATAAGTACAGCGTCAAATAATTAAAAAGGTTATTATCATCAAACATAAAAATAGCACTCTTTATAAATATATATGTACTTAATATATCTAGGTACTACTAATATTACGTAATTTTATTTTGAACGATCTAAAACATTGGGTATGAACAACTATAGAAAAAAAGGACTTAACCGTGGGTTAAAAAGTAGAATAGTAACGAACAAATTATATTATAAATACAAAATGAACGTCAAAACTCTATAGATTAGCTAATACTAACTAAAATATTTATTAGATTTTTGATACTCATTCGTGTATTTGGTATCAACGTCTATGATAATGTCACTCAAAAATAAACAGTAAACGACATAATTCATAATTCGAATTACAATGATCATATTTTGTTTTTTTGGAGAATTGTACAGCACAATTTTAAATTTTGAATTATGAATTTACAATCATGTAAACGCACATAAAAAAGATATTTGGCTTGAAACGTTATCGTAGGTACGACGCTGAACCGTATTAATTATTTTGTTAACAGTTAAAAAAATTTCAAAATTTGTTTCAAGTAAAACAAGGTCGGTACAATATTATAACTCGATATAATTTTATACATTACTATTTTTACACGTCAAAAATAAACACACAATATCGACTGACGTCATGTATGCATAAAGTTTTTTTTCTTGTTCAAATAATAATTATCGAGGTTCAAAGTTTCTAAACCGTCGTTTTTATTTTTGCACTGTCGATAAAGTTACAAGAATTAGTACGGATAAGGTTGTATACTTTCAGAAATCTTTATGTGTATGGAAAAATGTAAATTAATTAGTAAACATTTTAATTTCTTAAATAAAGAAAAATTTAATTTAATAATAGAAAAATAAAAAATAAAAACAGAAAACATAATATTCTAAGACAATGCAGTTGTGTTTCATTTAAAATCTAATATTTTAAATGATCATAAAATTAAAACTAAATATTTTATAAATGATTAATTAAATACAAATTTAATACGTACCGTAAGAACTATAATTATTCAAATCTACATAAAATTAGCTTTTCTGGATGGTTCTTATTTAAATTTATGATTTTTTACCACTAATAATATTTATAGATGTTTATATGAATAACTTTGATTTAAATTGAAAGCGTTAAGTAATGTCCGTTACAAAATTCTTAATTATTGTTTTATTTTTTTAATTCTATATTTACAATTTTTTAAATAAATTTATTATTAAAATCAAAATATGGTGGTTTCATAACAAAAATATAATTACTGATTTATGAATAAAATTATAAATTTATAATTATCAACAACTTATATGATTATTACTTAAAACTACTTCGGTGAAAAATAAAACAATCATTGGTTTGATTTCATAATTTGTAATCAAAGAAATCTCAATAAACAATTTAGGTAGAAATGCTGTAGTAAAGCAAAAGTAACATAAATCTGGGAAATGTAATCGTCATAAACAATGCTTCGGAAATGTATTGATACACTTATAATATAAAATACGTATAAGGTATGAATTCATAAATTTATAATTCTATCATTATTATAAATATAAATTAAGAATTAGTTACAACCATGAGAATATTAATTAATGTTTTCTTTCTCTGTACCTTCATAGTTAGTCATTTATGATTTTTGAACCTTTTTTATTCTGAAAGGAGATCAAGTCTCAGGACTTCCTTCCCCCTCAAAAATATGCCACTAAATATACCATAATATTAAATTAAAAATTAAAGTTATGTTTGTTTAATTATTTATGCATTATAGTTTATTTAATATATCTACACGTTTTGTTAAGATAGGATCCAAAAATATTGTAGGCACCCCTTGAAATACTGTCTGTGCACGCCCATAAGTATCAATATCAGATTACGACTAAAAATGTTCTCTGTACTTATTTAAATTAAAAACAAAATGTTTGTTCTTTAACAGCCCAAAGGCTGGTTGGCACCAATTTTCCACTCCTGACGCTTCACCGGTTTTCTTTTTTAGTTCACAATACGATCTTCAGTCAGTATCTCATTCTATTTGATTAATGTAGTAAAAATAATTGTATGATGTTGAAAATGTCCTATTGTTACATAATAAGCAAAACTAATGGAATTTGGAGTAAATACGTGAAGAAAAGACATTTCATGTCTGTCCGAACTTTACACTCTAATAAAATAAGTAAATATATTTGAACAAGATACATTATAGAATAATTGATAATCGTTTTTTATAGGTCATTTATTGAACGACAAATATTATGATAAAAAATATCGTTTTACATAGATTATTTACTTTGGAATTCAAAATGTAATCTTACATTAGATAATATTAACATTATTGTTTCGCGTTTTTTTTTTATCGAATCGTCAAATGATAATAATATGAATTATGTTATTATTTAGAATTTTAAAATTATAATATCGAATACTATTTCTTAGGCAATAGAAAATTATATAATATAAATAGACAGTATTAATTTAGTTCACGGATAATTAAATTATCATAATCACCTTAAATATATAAAATATATTTAGCATTCCCTATATAATAATAAAGTATAATTTAGATTCTACATTGTATCGATTTATTAAATATTGAAATTCAACTTTGTTAAGCCAAATATAATGCAGTAGTATCAATACAATGTATAATATAGTTTATTATACAAGAATAAAACTATACATATTCGAATATGAATAAAAATTTTGTTAATAAAATTAAAGGATTTAAATATTAAAATACACCTTAAATGTATGAATAAAATAACTACCTAAGTTTTAGATAATTATAAAAACTTATATTATTTAAGATAAATCATGGAAATTCGTAAAATATAACAATCAATAATACAAAAATGATGAGTGATAAGAAATAGCAAAGAAAAATTAAATAGGTCAGCTAAAATCCTAGCAGAAAGATAATTTATTATTTATATATATATATATATACATAAGCGTGCACACGGGGTAGTCAGGGTAGGTACTTGACTATTCTGTGAAACTTCCCACCCTCACCAAAATATTCAATATGATCACAATAATAAATAAACATATTATTTTCAACCACTTCGAAACATTAGTTAACGTTAAAAAAAATGTAAGAATACTGGAGAAATAAAGTTATTAAGTTAAATAAAGTTACGAATGCAAATTTTTTGTTAATATTAAATGATAATGTGTTATGTTTGACTACCCTGCCAGTTATGTCTGCACACGCTTATGTATATATATATATATATATAGGTAATTATATAAATGAAATGTAAAATATTTGAAAAAAAAAACCAAGAAGTACAAATTCCACTTCGTCGAATAATCCATCCACCATGATCAATTAAACAAATTAAACAAAAAAAAAAAAAAAACAAAAAAGTTGTTCGATATTTAAAGGAATCATTTATCACTGACAATTTTATTGTTAGTTGATATTAATATATCAATAGCTATTATAGTAAAAGTATTTATTTTTTTGGGACAATTATGCTTCACTTAAATAATAGTGAAACGTTAATAATAAATAATAAAATAATTTTCTGTCGTACACGACATAGTCGAACAAAGAAAACGGAGTCTTGATCATTTCAGTTGCAGCTGCTGGAAAAATTGGTATATGAATAATAATTTTGAGCGTAGTATAGGTACGCCTCACGTCTAATTATATTATTATTTTTAGATTATTCACGGCCCACGCACTTGCGCGTTAAAACTCTATACATTAATAGTTTATATTACTAATATTATTTTTTTTTTCGTACAATTTATATCAGGCGAGAATAAACTTGACATTTTTAGTTTCGTTCAAAAATTTAAAAATGCATTTACTAGGGACATAAAAAAATAAATAATTGTATTTTTACAGTTAAAATTAAAATAGTTTTATGGCTTTAATATTATTTCACGAGAAAAGTCATAAAGGTGAAGGTTTTATCCTTCGTATATGTAAATACATAGGGAAGAGTACTGTTACGACATTTAATGCTGACTGCTGGTCAGACACGTTCAACGTAGGTGCCTAGCTTTTAATACTTTTCTATAAATCAATAATTTATTTTTACTTTTACAACATAATTTGATGAAGTTTCTATACGAATTAATAATTTAATTATTATTTTATTACTTTTATGCACCGATACTGTACACCACAATTTTGGTAAATTTGTATGGGCACTATTAAACGTAATCGTAAACGTAAGTATTATGATGTAGCCTCTTTGAAAATATTATTTTTATTTCTAGTGATCAATTGGAAATGAGTCATTTTTCATTACCAAGAAACGGTGTTCTATTTGTTCACACCACACTAGAGTAAAATACTTTTTAAAAGTATTTAGAATAAATACTCGAATACTTACAAAAAATAGTATTCTGAATATGTATTCAAATATTTTATACAAATTTTATTCCGAATACATTATTTAGAATACTTCAAAAGTATTCCGAATACTTTTAAAATACTTTTAGTTTTCATACTATAAAAATAAAAGATGTCCACTCAATAGAAATATTTGAAATTTTAGGCTAAATATATGTTATTTTAATGTATTTTTATATTACATAACTGTTATAGTTTATGGTTTACAACTAGTGGCGCACATAGGATTTTTTTTCGGGGGGGGAGATGGTCAAGGTAAAAATATAACACAATTAACAAAATTATGCAAATCCTTAATATATTATGACTTAAATAATAGCATTGATAATAGAATAGACTATTCTATAATCAATGATATTAGGTATTTAATACTATATTCATATTTCAAACTTGTAAAATTTGTAAATTTTAACCTAGACATCGGAGAAAATGTCGGGGGGTTACAACCTCTTACCTCCCCCCGCGTGCGCCACTGTTTACAACAATAATAAATACCTGATATTAGTTTATACAAGATACGACGGAGAAGTAATAAAATCATTTAAAAAGTGATGATTTAACGGTATTCAAAATACTTTAATGAATACTTTCAGTATTCCGAATAATGTATTCGGAATACTACCCAAGTCTGGTTCACACATAAAGGATATTTTCTATTAAATAGTTTAAATATTTGATTTCTTATAGTCATATACAACTACAACTCGAATGAAAACATAATGAATATCAATTAATTTTACAAATAAAAAACGTAAAATAACTGTTATATAAGTGATATAATATGAAATAGAAATAAATCGATATGAAACTATCATTAGTAGAGCAGAGGATTTGTAGCATTTGCATATTTTTTTTGCACAAATAATAATTTTAATATAATAAATATAATATAATAATTAATAATAATATAATAATAATTTTTTCACAAAAATAGCAGAGTGCGAAACAAATACGTTATATGCTTTCACAAAGCTATAAAACGGTTAGGTTATGAAATTACTAGTTTTGAAATTTTATTGTGCATATAAACGCATATTTTGCGTTTTTTTGGTTTTTAGGGCATATTTCATTTTATACTTTTAGATTCATATTTTAAATAATTTATCATTTCATCAATATTTTTTCGTCGACGTTTTTATTTATTTATTTATTTATACAAACAAAATGACGTTGAATTTAAAATTATTTTAAATTTTTATCATAATATTAATATGGTTTTTGACTTTTCTCAGACCCATCATGGTTTTTCTAAAAACACGTCTCGATTGTTGTCGGGTTATTAATTTTATTTATAGACAGATGAGATAATATTATTTAACGCACAAAATATTGATACGGGCCACGGGGACACCTGTCGCTGACATCGGACATAGGTATTTATATTTCAGTAATCGCTGTGTTTCTCAATGGTTGATAGTCTAAATACGTTCTATTTACTATTTAATATAAAAAATGCCTAAAGTAAGTATCCAGATAAGAAAAACCATAAAATAAACCCAATTAAATAATTGTAACTTGTAAAATAAAGTTGTAAATAAAATTTATTCATTATAATAAGTACTTATAAAAAAATTCTTATTTTATATTCGAAAAAATTAATTTTAAAATGCAATCATGAGTGATGTACCTATAATTATTGTTTATAATTTATAAGTACAGGTAATAATTATTATTATTTAAGACTGGATTTTACTGATATCAAGACTTCTTTTCACAGTTTAATCAGATAAATCAAATCTGATTAGATTACTAAACGTAACTATATGTTGACTACAATAAAAATTACAGTTATTTTTAATCCTAGTAAATTTATGTTGTAAATGCTTATCGTAATATTTTCAACGTTTTTATAGTGGGTTGCAGGTTTAACTTTTTTTTTAAAAAAAAAAAACCTTAATAAATATGTATTTCTTTACTACGATATAACATAGTATCAATAAAGTGAACTATTACTCATTGTGAGAGTAAAGAGGTGTTTTTAATTTTTAATCTAATTTACGACATTTAATGTCATTCAATTTGATGTACCATTTTAAAAGTATACGTATAAATAATAAATATTAATTACAATATGTTTAATTATTGGTTTTAAATATAAATTAAAACATAAGTATTATATTTTGTAAATATCTCATTTATACAGAATGCAGGTAAATAATTTATAAAAATAAATTAAAAAAATGTAAATAAACACGTTCATTTTTTCATAGAAAATGTTCACTTTTAAGAAAAATGAACATGCACATGAACAAGTTATTTTTGATATTATATAATCAATATGCATTTTAAATTAAAATGTAAAAATTATAAGTAAACAAAGCATCATTTTTGTTGTATAGAACATTTATTAAATTAAAACCATAAAACAAAGTCAAGTTTAGGAGGTTTTTTAAACAAATTATGCTCTATGCTAAAGAATAGTGTAATTTAATAGTCAAAAAACTCAAAATTATTATCTTACCTGATTATCGATCATTTGACTAATTTTTGTTTCCAATTCGTGTTTCCGTTTAAGTGTATCGGCTGCAATAGCACTGACATTCGTGGATGAAGTGGTAAAAATGTTCATAATCTTATTATGCGACATTTTAATTGTAAATTAAACAATTTCAAAACTCAAAATTTTGCACAGATAAAAACAAATTTATATAAAGAATAAATGATATAATTATTATTAAAATAATCTGTGATATGATATTATATGATAAATTGATAACTTGAGAGTTATATTTTGTGATTCGTGATTGTAGGTGCTAGTAACTAGTTAGTAGGCAGTTACCACGGTCGTAGAATAATAATAGTTACCACCACCAATATCAAATAATACAGACTAATAAGGAGAAAATGATACCTAATAAATAAATTATTATAAAAAAAAAATCTAGACTTGGGAAATACAATAATTATAATTATATATAAAGAGTTAATACATATTATATACTTGTCAGGTATCCATGGGGGGTTTGAACCACCTAAATCTCCCCTTCCCTGAGCACGCCTACGCATAACATAAGCTTCCGAGATGAGTGCCCATCGAAACAAAATATTTTATATTTTTCGAATTTTACAATGGTTGTTATTATAACTTTATTTTAGTTCGACCATTTGTGTAGGTACCTACTCAAATCACAAACAGAGAAAAAAAAACAATCAAATAGAAAATGCACAATTTGTTAGTTCAAATTACAATATTTATATTAATACATATTATACGTTGGTATAATCAGTGGCGGTGCGAAGTTTGTTTTCTAGTGAAGCAGGTTGAACATTTTACTTAAAATTTAAAGTTCTAATTAATTTTTAAATTTTCTTCTGCAATACGTTTGGTTTTATTTTTAAGCTGACAGAATGACGATATTAATTTTTTAATTGTTATTCAATGCAATCAAATTGGGAGTTCATAAAGTTAACAGATTCAATTACTCTTTTTAATGTTTCCTCTGATTATTCTGTTAATTATTTAATTAGCAAAGGTGATTTACATACTAAATCAGAATTTTTTGTTGTTTTAGAATTTGAACAAGACCAGGAAGCTCTTGTTACTTTGTTCAATTTTCTAATATTCACTTATTTATAACCTGCATATCCAAAGTAAAAAAACTCTTTACATATGGAACATTGAATATAAATGCTTTGAAATATTTTGTCATTACAAATCACACAAAGCATAATAATTTTATTTTAATGAAACCTTACAGCTATTAAAACCAGTTAAGCGAGCAAAGTGTATCATTATAAACATAATGTGTGTGGTCAATTTGAGACCAATACATGCGTTCATTAGTTGAGCAGAATTTAGATTGTATATATTGTATATATAATATTTCAGATTAATAAATTAATTACATTAAGAAGTGGTAAAAATTATAATTGACAAAAAATGTGTTTTAATATTATTTTATATTGCATTCCTTTATGTTTAGAAAAAAAAGTATCAACTTTAATAAATATGAAATTGCAATTTTAAAAAATTTAAAAATCTATTTAAATTGTATGTAGATTTTTTTACAAAAACAGTTTAAGTGACTTAATATTTTTTTATTTTTAAATTTTTAATAGTTAAACAGATTTAACATTTACTTATATGAAATATTAAACTTGAAAAAAAAATTGTTTCTAGTGAATTTATAATATTACCATTATGTGATCATATATTTTACCAGATTATGGAAATTATAGAGATATTAACATATATTTAAAAATATCGAAACAAGTTAATTATTTTTTTTCAATACATAATAAAAAAATTAGTGATTTATCCCAATAACCCTGATTAATGGATTACCATAAAAAAAACTATTTTAATAATTATAAACTAACCCTAGTACTCATACATGGATTACTTTTTATCAACACAGAAAGATAAAACTAAGCAACAACAGTGATAGAATAAAGCCCCTTATGATTTTTTTATAACAAAAGAAGAACAATATACATAAAACAATCAAAGAACTATAAATTACAGATATTAAAGCGGTTAACATTATGGAATGTATAATATCTAATAATTAACTATTTTTAAATGGTATATAATTCACAAAAATTCTTCATTAACACAGTACATAAATAAAAATAATATTGCAGCATAGTCGTTGTTAATATAAATAGGTACTAAACTATAAAATATATTATTACATTTGTCTATAACATGTTTTAACAATATTAAACTTTAAAATTTCTCACGATAATTTTTTTACAAACAAATATAACTACCCTGTACTACATTAAAAAAAATGTCAGACTTTAAAATGTATCTGATATTTTTTTTTAAACAATAACAATTAACTACACTAATAATTATAGCATTAATAACTTTTTAAAATTATAATCACTTCTTCATTTAAGTATTTATTTTATTGCTAACCCCATAACTATTGCTGTTATCACAAACGTTTCTGAGCGCATATTGTTTTAAATTATTTTATATAATATACATCTATATTATCGTAGAAAAATTTAAAACATGCGTATCACATCATGCCCATTTGTTGTTGACGAAAAACACCAGCATTACCACCACCAACACCATAATATGCATTGGTAGAATTCAATAGTCCGATTCGTTGCCGCTGTTTTCGCTGTTCTGTCATCTAAATAATATACAAAAAAATGTAATTTAAAAATAATTCCATTAATTTAGAAAAATTAAATTAAATAAACATTGTATCTTATTACAATTTACGAGTGTATATTGAAAATTAAATAATTAGTCCACGAAGTACAAAAGTGTCTAAAAATAGTACAATAACTTTACATAATAGTTTAAAATATTTTTAAGGTATCAAATATGGAATAATCAATGGCCGCACATCACTAATCTGGGTAAATTATTTTTTAATGACAAGGAATCATTGACATACCTGTTCCTTAAGCTCGGACAGCTGCTGTGACAGCAGAGCCACTAAAGTCTGTGTCATCTCCAACTGGGTCTGCAAGCCTCGAAGCTCAACTTGTTCACCCTCACTATCCACCTGGGCCGCCATTAACAGAGACATAGCTCGCAATCGTGGGAACCAGTCTAGATTGCGATCCTATAAGGATTTTACAATAACATAATGATAAATTAATAATCAATTTTCATCATATATAGAATGTATATCAACACACCTTGACCATGGCATATACGTAACTCTCAGGCCCAGTAAACTCCGTGGGGTCCTTGACTTTTACCAAAACGATAAAGTACAGATAGTGCCACATATTATGCTCACACTTTATATGTTCTTCGAAGCTCACGGTCTTATTATCAAACGCAGATCTGTTTAGACCTGCAAAATATAAATTATTGTAATTAAATAATAGACACATCACCACTTAAGCGTAAATAGTGATCATAAACACTATTCAATTAATTACTTTTATGCAAATACAAAATTAGTATTTTATCCTTACACGATGAATTAGAAAACATGACATTGCAATATAATGTATGATATAGGTGTAGAAGTGAAGGATGAATACGTACCACATACGAAACAAGTATTTTTCAGTATTTGCTCTTTTTCTTGCTTTTCGCTACGCAGGTCTGCGAACGTATCGATGATGACACCGAAAATTAAGTTTAAAACGATAATGATGACAATAAAGAAGAACAGAAGATCATACACGACACGAGCCACAAAAAGAGGTTCCTATATAAGGTGAAATAATTTAAATTAAATATAATTATTTATAATATTATAGACGGTTGCTTACTTGACTACTGGGAGCACGAAGTATATCACCTATACCTCCACCATTTCTTAGACCTTGATTTAACGTCGTAACAATACACATAATTAACGAGTCGCAAGCTCTTTCTTTTCTGTCACCTCCTCCTGCATCTACTAACAATGATGATCTTGTCAAACTGTTAGCATCATTGCAGTCAACATTTTCTCCTACCATCGTCGCTGAACAGGTCTGTTCGTTACTATCACCATTTTCTATGCATAAAAGTAAACATTAATAAGTATATACTATGATAAATTACAATTTAATGCTAAAAATATGTTAAGTTGCTATATTCTTTCTACTATAGATTCATGATAATTTGCCTTTCTTCTGACTTTAATTTTTGCCAAGGTGTAAATTTTTAAATCATAAAATACTAAAATTAATTTCGTTAATAGAAGGGTAACAATCGTACATTATATCTGTCGTTAAAATGTTTTGGTAATACACATAATGAACGCGTTAGAAATAAAATATAATATGTACGAATATAATTAAAGAAAAATTATTACATCTAGATGAGTTATAAAATGGTTATGTCCAGTGAAGTAAAACAAATATTTCTGTAGTTTTTTATTTTAATTTTTTTTTTTATTGTTTTCTATAGTATCTCAGGATTATAATAATTATATTCTATAACAATTATTGTTGTGTTAAAAATGTGTATTTTGGAATAGTACCGGAAATAACTCTGTTACTTTCATAATATAATCTAATGATAATAGCACTATAAAATATAGTATAATTATGCTCACCAAATACAACGTCGTCATCGACTTGTACGAGGAAATCATCTTTGAAGAACATGTACCCGATTATTGAAAACAGGTAAACTAATATGAGAGCCAAGACGGCGGTCAATATGATAGATCGACCATTACGTGTGACTGACCGTATGACGTTCAACAATGTTTCTTCTCGATACACGACGTCTAATAACTATATAATAAGTAAAATTTACGTCGAGTCTAACATAGTAAAATTAATCAGATTTTATATTATTGATAACTAACCAAAACGCTGTAGAAGAACGGATGCATACATAGACCAAGCACGCAAAACATAATGTACATCAGATGATAAAGTATCTCTGCTGAAACCAATATTTCGCCCAGGCGTTTAGTGAATGTACCCTGATTACCCATGATACTGATTATATGCACGCTTTTCATTACAACCTGCGGTAATTAACAAAACATAAAACACAGTTCATGATTTAATTTCTTAAATTTAGATCAGTGCTTCTCAACCTTTTTCAAACTGCCACCTCCCCCCCATCTAAGAAGTAAAATGATTTTCAACGCCCCCCACCCTTCACTTCATTAAAATAAAAATAAAAATAGTATACATAAAATGTTTATAATTGAATAATAAATAATAAAGCTAAAAATTTGAATATAATAAAAATGAAATGTAAAATTTATGTTCAAATATAATTTAAAAGGATAATTTAAATGGTTTGAAATGTATTGATCAATGAAATGTTCGGTGATTCAAAGCCAATTTTTTTTCGTTTGGTTTAAATTTATGAGATGAAACCGTAAATCTCCTCTTTTGACGATGTCTTATCGATTTCTTTTTTTTTTTGTTATTAGATAATAACGCACTACCTCTGATATATGTAGTTTATATTTCATAATCACGAATTTATTTTAGAAATCGATGAACGGAAAGCAATTACAAATAATTCTTGGTAAGTTGCTTTGAACAGAAAAAAAGTTCACCGTTCCCCCAATCGTCCAAAACGAGACCACCGCCCATTGGTACTCCTTCACTGCCCACCGGAGGACGATATCACTCCCGTTGAGAAGCATTGATTTAGATATATCGATGAGTGTTGGATGAAAATAAAAGAGTGCGTAGAGGCAACCTGTATAATAGAGCATGGACATACCGTGATTGCACCTAACAGCCACAAAGTAGGTTCCGGGCCGACAGACAAGATCAATCGGAGAATGGCAGTGACTACTAAAGTAGTACGCACTGCGGCTGTCCACCTTCGGCGGCTAGTCCTGGTTGTGAGCAACGTACGTCTTCGTCTACGCCGTCGCCGTTGTTTACGACGGAGAGACGTTTTTCGCTGCTGCTGTTGTTTTCGATCTGTACCGCTATTTTCTCCACCATCATCTTCATCTTCATCGTCGTCTTCTTCCTCGTCGTCGATGTCATCTGCATTTTCATCAACTCGAGCCCACAACAAAAACGAAGCCGCACAAATCGAAGCTAACAACCCAAGCCATACTGCTGCCGAAATATGTCCTCCTAATGCTGCAGCAACATATAAATATGAGATATGAGAGTAATATACCGATACTAAAGATATTTTACAACTTTCTATTAGTACTCCTGGTAAAAAATAATTACCTAAACGTGCCTATTTTTGTCATTGATAAAAATATTTACTATCTAAAGCAGTATTTCTCAACCGGTGTATCGCCGGGTAAGTCCAAATGTGTCGCGTAAAGTACTAGTATTAAATGACACAAAATGTACAAACATTATTGACATTTATTACAAAAATTAAAAGGTATTAGATATAATTTCTGTAATGAATAAAAATAGATTATCAGCTATTGACATTAAATCAATTTTATCATTATCGTAATTCTAATGGCTTTGGGATTCTAAAAAACTACAATCAAATCAATTTGTGAAATCAGTGAACATTTTAGATTAGGCACAAGAAGCTAGTTTTTGTATTGCCTAATCGTTAGCTTAAAAAAAAAAAATTATTTAATTGCCGAGAGTTTTATTAATTGATAACTTTTCTTCGCTGGAATTTTAAAATGTTTGATTGGGTGAGAAATCCATTTAATCCAAGTTTAGAAACCTCATATATTTTATTAAAAGAGAAAGAAGAACTTACAGAATTAATAAACGATGGCTCTGTTCAAATGAAGTTTAATGAGCTCGGGCTAGGCGAATTTTGGATTTACACAAAAAAAGAATATCCAAGTTTAACAAAATTGGCACTTTCCGTGTTATTACCATTTTCAACGTCATATAGCGAGATAGCTTTTTTGCATTGAACGAAATTAAAAACAAAAAAAAAAAAAAGGGAAAGATTAATTAATGTCGGAGAAGAGTTAATAGTAGCTTTGTCGAAGATTTTACCATGTATTGATACATTATGTAAGAAATATCAGTTGCAAATTTCTCATTTAAATGCTGTTTTATGTTATATTTTTCTTTGTTACCTATTTTTAAGTTTACATTATCAATTAATAATAAATATTTAATATTACTCATCATTTCTATTTTTATTATTGTGAGTCACAAAGTATGAAATATTTTAATAGTGTGTCGCTATAATACAAAGGTTGAGAAACTTTGATTTAAAGTATAATTTCTCAAATAAAACATAGACTTTCACATTACGTCTTAAGGCCAGAGTTGATAAAAAACATGTTTTTTTTTTATAAAAAACAAAAAAAAAACAGTTTTAATCGTTTAAAACATGTTTATTCCAATTATTTTTTTTTAATTATTTTAAACATTTTTAAAACACATTATAATCGAATTTTAAACGAAATAAAATGATTGGTAAAAGTTTATTTATAATATAATATATAAACTTAAATGAGTATTATAAAAAATTATTTAATATAATATTAAATATAGTAGCAATTAGCTACGTGTCTACGGCGTAAAACTAATAAGTAATACGAGTAAGTAATAAGTAATAATAATAATAATATATTTATTTTCCAACTAATAGTTTTCAATACAAATTTTAATATTTTCAGAATACAGTAGTTGGTCACTTCCAAGCCAACAGCTGTGTGGAAGTGAGAGTCTTGAAAATATTGTTTAAATTAAAAATAATAAATAGCACTAATAACTAGGGATAGGATTCTGTAGGAAATGCTTTTTTTGAAGGGAATATGATAAAAAATAATTCTTATATATAAGTACGTTTTGAATCGTTCTGATTTCAATGAAGTAAACTTTTTTTTGCTTTTTTCCCCAAAACCTGCTTTTTATTGCTTTTTCTTCTATTTGGTTTTTTTTCTTAATTATGTTATTACTTTTTAGTTATTAATAATAAATAAAAAGTAATAAAATACTACAAATACTAAATAGTAAAAATGTAATAACAGAAGTATGTACTATGTTTGAAATGTAAATAAATTATAAAAATAAAAATAAGTATATTGTAATTTAAAGTTAAGAATAAGTGATAATAACTAATGCAGGTGTACGTAAAAGTTTTTTTTTTTTATAA
Source organism: Sipha flava (assembly GCF_003268045.1). NCBI lineage: Eukaryota > Metazoa > Arthropoda > Insecta > Hemiptera > Aphididae > Sipha > Sipha flava. The sequence goes on along the minus strand of NW_020273570.1, from coordinate 193,626 downwards.
TAGTGACTACTGTAGACTTGATCTTGACTATTACTTATTAGTCGTTGGATATATTTTAATACTATAACAATTAATAGAATCATTTATTTACAAATAAATACTATACTAATAAAATACATAACATTAAGCATTATATCCTAGTATCCATGCAATAATATTGTTTTATTATTATTGTGATTATAAGTGTTAGAATGTAAATTCGTGTTTCTGCGTTTTCTATTTTTCAAAAGGACCTTAGATTCAAAAACACCTAAGATCTTAATTCTTAATATTGATTAATATTTATTGATATTAGAGTTATATATATTGGTAAAATGTATTGTACTTTTTAAACTTGTTCTAAATGTTTGTCTTGTTTTATTTTATCTTTATTTATAAAACCGAGTTGTAAAATAACTGTTTAAACTTTATATATTCTTTATAGGTATTTAATTATTTTGTTACTATCATAAGGGATGGAACTTATTAATATAACTAATTTAATATTTTACAGTATCCATTGACTACTAGAATCATTCTCTAATTAACTTATAGAAATATAGTGTATCTTAAAAGTTAAAATGTAGGTATTACACTGAATTTTCGATTAATCACTTAACAATAAAAAATCAAATAATGAATTAACTATTGCAGAAAATCAAATAAAACTTGTAGATGGTAAATGATAGGCCAAAAATGATATTTTTTTCTGTTTAAAACAACTTTTTTTTTTACATGGTTTAAATCAAATGGTTTAAACTATTTTAACAAAATGGCATTTGATTAAATTAAATGATTAAAACATGTTTTAAACTACTGTTTAAAACTAAATCCTTTAAACATATCAACTCTGTTTAAAACCATGTATTGGTAAACCTCTCTATCAGGATACATACAAATTAGATATAGAATCATAAATGGTACATTTGACTTACCATTTATCATTCTGCGTTGTTGACCACTGTCGTTGTTAACACCATCGTTCCGATCGATTCCGTCGTGATCGAATGGATAGAAAAACGCAACAATCAGATTGATGATAACAGCACAATTAAACAGAATATTGCTCCACAAAGACATGTAGCTGCTGACCCAGAATAGAGATGGTCGAGCTATAACATAAAACATGCATATATTCAGCGGCATATAATTTAGTGATGGTGTAATACTGTGATTAATATTTTTGAAAAATTACCTCTCAGCTTTTTTTGCCACATCATTTCATTAAACATATCATCGGTTTTTTCAAAAAAGTCTGATACTTTTGATCCTTGATCGTCACGTTCAGCCGTGTTGTAAATTTTAATTTTTGTATCACGGGTTAGGTAATAGCAAATTTCTGGTATGGGAAATACTATTTGTTCTAGAGTCCTATCATGACGAACAATCTAAAAACAAAATATTATGTAGTTACTATATAACTACTTATTATCTCATGACCGACACAATGACATTATAAAATTATATTATTATTGCAATAGCCTCTAACAAGAATAAAAATCAGATTAATTTACTATAATGATACCTCAATCTGAGCTGTATGCGATGCATAATACACCAGCGCTCGGTTAACTCGAGGATCCACTTGGTTTTGCTGTTGTAGTAATTGTTGCTGTTGTTGTTGCTGCTCTTGTTGGTTTTGTCCACTTGCCGCTTGTCCATTCTCGACTTCACTACAATATAGGCTGTTGGGTCTTAACAATCCAGCCAATTCTTTATTGTGCTGAGCTAGCTGATGACACAATATGTAAATATTGTGGCCTACCTATAAGTGTTTAAGATAAAAAAAAAACAAGGTCTAAAAAAATTAAGCTCAAATCGGCCAGTTAAATATAATTTTATAATATTTATATATTTATTGTTTATATATAATCTTATGCATGTGATCACATTTTAATCAGATACTATTTGAGTTGTTTCGTACCTCTTTCGGAGAGACAGCACCATCATCATCGTCATCATCGTCATCGTCACCTTCAGCACTATTATTAAGAAAGGCACTAGTACTGCGACCACGACGGGTGGACACTCCTTCTCTGAGCCGTACATTTTCATCATCACAGTTGTCTTCATCGCAGCCATCGTGGTCATCATCCTCATCATCATCTTCATCTTCGCTAACATCGTCGTCATCATCGACGACACCGTAAGCGGATGCTGACTTACTACCAAGACGGCGACGGCGAGCCAATGAGGACGACGAATCATAATTTTGTTGATAGTATGCCCGACATGCCACATCGACCTGCAATGAGAATGGTAATAACAATTACATAACTATAACAAAATAACAATAGAACAATAGAAACTAATAATCACACGTGAAGTATTATTCCATAAGGTTATAATATTAAAATATCTCATAACATTATAATATGAAATATTTAATTACCAATTGCTTAGGATTCATATTGTAGAGAATACGTTCAGCATTTTCGCCGTCACCTCGACTTTCCATGATAGCCAACAGTAATTTAGATGCATTGTTCTTCAGCTCCAGTACTAGATCCATACGTGTTTTACCCAAAGGATTGATATCATTCAGTATAAGCGCTGTGATAATGTCTAACCCATTGGATTCGTGTGTAGCGATACAGTTTTGATTGTCATGACAGGGTCCCTAAATTAAATATATAGTATTATAAAAATATTTATGAAAATGAGTGACATGCGCTTATATAATTAAATACATTTTGTAATTTATAAAATATTATAATAATTAATTAATCCTAACCTGGCAGTATTCCGTAAGCGTTTCCAGCGTTTGATTAATGAGTGACACATTGTTTTCGTTGATATATAAACCCAATAGTCCTAGGCCACCAGTTGTTGAACCACATATGCAATCCAAAAACATCAAAGTCTCAGACACCAAGTTATAGTTAACTTTATTGTTTTGATTGCGCAACAAGTTCTAATAAAGGAAAATAATAATTATTAATATTTCGTAATAGTAAATATAAAATTAATATTGTTGTGATAATCATTGAACATTAATAAAATAAAACTTAAATGGTTAGTATGATATGAGTATAATTATTTGTGATAAATGGTTTTAATATAATGTAACCGTTAAGACATACTTGTAGATCACGATTGTGGTTTTCACACAGAAGCTGGAGAAACCGCAGTATGGGTTGCATAATCAAGATTTTTGGTGACAGTAGTTGTTGTTGTTGCATGTATTCCTGTTGCTGTTGTCTATGATAATTATAGTAGTATGAGTTTTCTGGTCGTTGAAGTCCATCAGCTGCAGACCCAATACCATCCTCATTTGACGTCAATGATCCTTCACCATCGTCATCATTGTCAAGTTCACCTTTAATAAGCAATAATAGTATCAATAATATTAATTAATTTATTATTGTCTATGAATTATAACCAATAATTAATTGTTAATCAAACAATATCTACCAAATTAGAAAATTTAACATAAGATTATGTACACTCAATTTAAAGGGAAAACTAACAATATTTATATATACACACAATAAGTATAATAGATATAATATTTCACCAAGCCTGGACAAGTTAATGTTAATTTTTAACCGAGTTAAGTTAATTGAAGATTTTAAAAATTTTTAAGTTAATAGTTAACCTAATTTTTTTTAAAACTTAGTTGAGTTAAAAGTTATTATTAAGTATTATTTTTATTATTTTTCAATATCTCTATAAATACCCAGTAAATGGTTTAAAATAATAAAAATCATATTATTAAATACAGGAAATAGCCAATAGATTTTCTATACATATAATTAAACTATTAGGTACTGATGAATAGAATTATGTAATAGGTGCCAAAAGTATATAAAATGTCAAAATAAATACCATCTTTTGGTATATTAATACAGATAGGTAGGTACTAAACATGTTTTTAAGATTATTAAATAAAAATAACGTGATATTTAAGAATATACTTTATTTTAAACTCTGAATACTTTTTCAGGTGACTAAATGTGAACCCATGTGGGCTATAAGGATATTGTCTACTGACAATTTTTGCTATTTATAAATATAAACATTTGAAATATAAATATATATTAGCATAACCCAATTGATTTAATTTAAAAATAACTTATTTATGGTGAAAATATTTTATAATATGTTTATGTGCTTGGAAATAGTATATTTTTCATTTGTATCTATATCAATATACGAATAATAATATAATATATTACTTTTTAGTTATTAGTATTTATCAATTTTTATTATTATTATTCTTACAATATGCCCCTATGCCGCAGTATGGTATATCTTTATATATTATATTTTAATTAAAGGCCAATTATATAGTTACATTAAAAATATCTTGGAATTGCACTAAAAAGATGCCAAAATTGTAATGAAAATTTATCAAAACTGTAGTATAAATATGTTAAAATACATTAAAATTACATAGTAAAATCATATCAAATATATAATCATTAATTACTTAAATAATATTATGGATATTTACATAATATATCCAAAGTATATTATTTTTTTTTAATTAAAATTTATTATTATATACATCTCTAAATTGTGTTTTTGAAAATCTTATCATCTGTTACTTAAAATATGTTTATTTCATGAAAAAGTAGATTTAACATCTAGACTTGTTATTAGTGCATATTTAAAATTATTTAAAAGTTAGGTGTTATATCTAAATTAATATTTTTATATCTTGCTATAACCTCAGAGTAAGTTTTAATAGTTTTATATTCTTCATTTTTTTTCCAAGACATATTTTAATTTATCTATAGCTATTTTCTCATATTTATCAAAATATTTTTAATCTCATTAAATATATTTAAACTATCAAGTAATTGGCTATTTGATCCTTCTAAACTTGTGAGTTTTGTGGATAATTCAGATAAGTATAATTTTAAAAATTCTAACTTAACTTTTAACTTTTTAACTCATTTAAATAACTCATTTGACAGACAGTATTATATTACAAGTACAAGACTATTTTTTAGATTTTTGTGAAAATAGTTTTTTATTAGTGATTGTTTCAATATAGTGTGTACCAGTAGCATTTGTCATAGATGCCATAGACAAATTTCGAACTCCAACAGCGTACGCCTGGCTGGTGGCAGCCGCAGCCTGTGCAAGTTCTTCTCGTAACCCTTCAGTCATCAAAATGCGCCGTGTTCCATGACCACCTCCAGACATCGTTGTTTTACCTACATGTATACCAGACATTTTAATTACATTTCATGGACATTTTTTTTCATAAAACTATTATAAAACAAATCTAAAAAAATCGATAGGTGTCATCAACAATTGATTCTTTAAATAATTATAGTAGAAATACCTTTTTTGCCGGGGTGCCGATCGAAACGTTGATTTTGTCGTCGCTGACCACTACGATTTTTTTGCCCACCAACACTCGGAATTCGCCGTCCACCGGCAGCCATTTCTGCCTCTTGTTGTTGTTGTTGAGCTGCTTGAGCTGCAGCTGTTGTTGCAGCTGTATTAACCGACACGATAACTGTCGACTTAATTTCGTTTTGAGCGTCACGCATTTTATCATAAAACACTCGGAAAAATAGTTGACAGCAATTAACTGATGGATCAGTAGGACTTGCGCCACTACTACGACCACCACTACCTCCACCACCTGCCGAAGCCGCGGCTGCAGCAGCAGCAGCTGTACCCGGAGGTAGTGGGGACAATAGTTTGTTGTAAACGCTACGTTGGACTACTGGATTACCACCTTCTAACAGGGCGACACCAAGCTGCACGGCCTCGAAAAATATTGAGTAAGATGGAGATGCAGATAGAGCTGCGGTTGCCGCTGAAGCTGTTGGTCCCATGCCACTAAATACTCCGCTACCGGCACCAAAGTAATTGTTGCCGAAAAAGTTTCCACCAATGCCGCCAACACCGTTGGAACCGAAGAAACCACCGACAGCCTCACCACCTCCTCCACCACCACCGGATACTGATGCTGCAGCAGCAGATGCGGCAGCTGATTTGATAATTAACTCAACTACAAGATAAGATGCTCCTTCACGGTCTAAATGGGTCTGTACTTCATGCAATGTCAATCCAGCACGTTGTAAAAATTTGGCTAAAAAAAAAAATGTCCATGAAATATACTAATCTAATAAAATATACATACTTAAACATATAATATATATAATTATATAATTAAATCAATACATTAGATAAAATTGATAAATAGATTAAATTAATTTTAATAATATTTACCTCCCGGTCCATGGGTAACTCTATGCTGTTGTTGTTGCTGCTGCTCAGATCGAAATGATATAGGAGGAGGAGGAGACCATGACGTTTTTGATGCTGGATGAGGTAAATATTGCAGGTGTTGCTGATTCATATTCATCTTTTTCGTAGAATCTCCAGGGATATTTGCATTAAGGCGACTACTAGAGGTTGTAGAAACATTGTCATTGTCTTCATCATCAGTACCATTGCAACTTCCTTTATCACCATCATGATCAGCCAAATCTATTCCACTATCGCTTGATCTATTTTTACCCATTACTCCAATACCAGAATTGCCACCATTGAAGTACCTCACAAGAAGGTTTTGTCTAAGTGCATCTCCCTAATATCAAAAGCAGTATATTTATGTTTTGGGTAAAAATATACACTTTTATTAAAGTATAAAGATGTCATAATAAATAAATAACATTAATTATAATATACACAAGCATAATATACCTTATCACCGTAATCTAAATCGATAGCCATCATTTCTTGAAGGGTTTTTAAAATTTTGACACACAATTTGTCTTCTTTTTCTTCTAGCAACTGTTCTGTATGTTTGATGAGCCTGTAAAATAACATATTTAGTTAAACTAGCAAGGATTCAAATAAATAATATTTTTTAATAATTTGTAATACCTGTTGATGAAACCAGTAACACCACACGTTGCTGCAGCTACTGCTACTGATGCTGTGTCACCAATAGCTGCAGCTGCTGCTACAGTAGGGAATAATAGTTCAGGTCTGTACAAAATATCAACGAGAAGTGAAAGCTCGGCTTGTACTAAAGGTCGGAGCTGATCTTCTAAAACCAATACAATATCCTGTAACCCTTCGACGATGCTTTTATCCAACCTTATCAACTGAAATATAGTTAGATAGATAATATCGAGATTATTATTTACTCTTATAAAATTAATCAGCGTCGATGATGATTGTTTTGCCATCACTATAACACCATCGCTATTAAAACTAATAAATTGCAATAGTTAAAATACCTGAGACTGCGATCTTTCAATCATTTTTTTAGGTGTAGACTTGGCTGCTAGTAACCATTTGGTTGTTTGCCTTCTAAACAACAGATCCGATGGTGATGTATTACCCGATGATCCTCCTCCAGCTGTTGTTTGCGACTGTTTGTTTAATATACTGCTGATTTCAGATTGCAAATCAGAGCGTAATTCGATTGGTATGTTTTTAGCTGGTGTTAAATTTAAAAATAAATATGTTGTATATTATTTAGATGGATTAAATAATTTATAATTACATTAAAAAAATTAATAATAATAATCAATAAAACGGTTTGGTTTGGAATTATAGCAAGTATTTTTTAGAGCGGAAAAATAATACATTATATCAAGTGCTTCATTATTTTTAAAATTTAGTTACCATAATTAGATAATATACGTATTGTGTTCTCTATTTTAAACCGTTGTTGGACTGTTAAATATCCAGCAGCAGTCAGTTGCTTATGTACCCGAACTGCGGCTTGTAGTAGCTGTACGAATATTGGTTGTCTGGCCTGTAACAAGAATAGGACAAAAATGCCCGTTTAATATTACAATTACAATAAGTGGTTTGTACATATATGGGTTGTTACCATGGCCATGACTAGAGTCTATTATACCACAGTACTCAGCCGTAGAAGTAACTCACCTGCACTGCCGCGGTTGCGTTGCTATTAGTGGCCAAGGCAGCGGCTGCTAAGACCGATGAAGATGAACCAACGTCGTCGATGCTTGTGCGCATTCGATGATGGTTGGATGAAGATGCAGACACGGCGGCCTCCGTAGCTGCTGCTGCGGCCGTCGATGAAAATGGACTACCGAAAAACGAACCGATTACTGTCATTAGAGAATCACACACATATTTGGTCAGCTGGCGATGTGATTTCGTTCGAGTCAAGTAGGGAACGGTCGATGTAGAGTTTGAGTTCTTCGTTAAAGCCGCAGCGGCTACTTGATCCGCTACACGATTCATGTCGGGTAGAAAACTTTTTTCGAAAATTGTCCACATGTGATTCGACGCGTATATTTCTTTCATCTCAACCTCGGTATCCACATAACAGTGATTCAAAAAGTTAACGTATGCTTCTTTTACCTATTTCATAAGAACTCATAATTATTAAAATTTATTTATTTTTTTGACAACACGAAAACAGTGTTCATGAGAGACAATTACCTCCGGTATGCAGTCAGGATGCGACACCATAGCTACAATGTCGTCCAAGGGCAACAGGCTGTGGCATTTTATTTCTGTGTACACATTTTTACCAATTGTACAATCAGCCAATAGTTTCACTAATTCAATATGGTATCTGTAAGAGACATGTTTTGATAAATGTGATGTATGTGAGAACATAATTTAATATTTCACCTATTATTATAACCAACTATAAAACAAATTTTAGATTTTGTTATTAAAAATATAAATTCGATTGTTTCTATATTTCTACAATTGTAAATTTAATTTATAAGTAACATTCATTTTTTATTTCAGTTTTAGAAAATATTTGTACTTTTTGAAGAGAGTTTATTTAAATTTTTTTTTTTTTTACAGAACACTAAATATATTTTTTATGATTAGTTATCATCTATTAGAAATATGTATATAAATTAAAACTTGTAATCATAAAACATCATTATTAAATAATATATATCTAACTTAGTATATTTTAATCAAAGTTTATTTATATTATATAGTTATGTTTATTATCTACTCGTATAATATTTAAGACAGAACCTTTTCCATATAAATTGTTTGTAGTTCACTAATATGCATGAATTGTACATATTTAAATACTTGGATTAATTTATACTATTCATTTTCATTATAAAGTATAATATACTCTAATATTTTTGTGATTATAACAATCATATTGTACGTGTATTTTCAAGATAATGTTAAAACCCGTTTTTTAGATGGGTTCATTAAATATATTTTAAAAAAAATACTATTGAATTATGATTATTTTGTGAACAGAAAATAATGTTTAAATATGGAAAATTAATAAAATATAAATTAATAACAAACCGTAGAGCACCATGATCATTATTGTCTTCGTATTCTGATTCTTCAACCACTCTTTCACGTTGCAAGCAGTCTTCTGTAATCATCGTTTCCACTACTTCTTTAGTTAATCCTTGTACACCATCATCAATTACTTTTTGATTCTCTTGTGATTTATTAGAACTTTTGAAGTTCTCTGATGCCATTACCAGTAGCTGTAGGTCTTCTTGGTATTGTCTATCACGTTCATTTCGCATCATATCAACAAATTGTTGAAAAGACGCCTTATTGTCATTGTAAAACACCAGCACATCCTCGCCAGCATTAAGTAACTATTAAAATACAATTAATTGCATGTTATTAAACAAAATTTAGAATACTCGAATAACGTTAAAAAGATATCAACGTTGAAAAATACCTCCGTAAAATAAAAAGTAGTTATAAGTTGTTTGCAGTCAATAAATATAAGTAATATTTTGATTTTTGTCACTTGTATGCTACATATACACTTCCATATTCTACTATGGTGGTATAGCTCTTAATATGAAGACATAGAGAGCAAACAAATGTTTTTGTTATCTCTGTCTTACATACATGAACCATAGTGAATATTTACTTAGTAAACAAGATTATATATGTTAACAATAAACCATGAAATTGCAGTAATGGTTTTAATGATATTTCAGGCGACCTAAGCTCACTAAAAGACAATGGTTTATGCTGTAAAGCAGTAGCACAACCAGGATTGGTTTTCGGGGGCGGGGGGGGGGGAGGCTGTGAATTTGTAAAAAATAAGCATTTTCTGCAGGTTTTTGGTACGGATAAGGAAGTAAGATTAAGTTAGATTTAAGAGTAAAATATTTAAATTACAAATTAAATTGTTCAACTTCTATTTCATATTGTGATACCACAAAAAAAAAAGTATTATACAATCGACTATCGAGAAATCGTAGTAGCAAGGCTATTGATGTTATAAAGTTGAACGGAATATTACTATACGTTCCATATTGTCATAATTATAATAGGTACTTATACTTATAATTGACATCAATAATAATACGAATATTCATATTTTAAATTAATCAGCCATTTCGCGTGTTCAAGATAAACCATTTTTTTCTTACGTAGAATTTGTAAAAATCTCAGAACAATGTCGGGGGGGTCACAACCCCCAAACCCCACCACTAGTTGCGCCGCTGCTGTAAAGACATACTATAAAGCTATCTTAGGATTTATAATTATTAACCGATTACTTTTTTAATCATCTAAATTTATGTTATACTTCCAATGGTTATATAAAATATCATCAAAAAAGAAGTTTTATTCACCGTACTTAAAGAAATTTTACATTACAAGTCTTACTATAGAGAATAAGTGATAAGAAATACAATTAAAAGAAAAATTGAAATACTTGGTAATAATTAAGGCATATGTGTAATAGAAGAATTAATTTTTATTTCTAACGAAAGCCTTATAGACAAGGGTAAGAATAAAATGAAAATCTACTAAAAAATAACTACAGTATTACTGACAACAGATTTAAAAATAACTTAAATGTCAAAATAAATCAAACTAAATGTATATTATTCAAATAAAAAAAAAAAATCACTGATTTCAATTATTACTGTCATTATTAAAGTGATGATAAATTGCAGAATAATTACGATGGTACTACTAAATTTGTGATACTTCCTAACATTATGACAGCAGTAATTATTTAAAATGATAATAAAGTTACAGGTAACAAAAATACATTATCATTGTCAATTGCTTGTTATTAGTTAATTATTACTTGAATATATTGAAAATGTAATCAGTTTTAAACCATCTGACATTGTTGCTGTAAAATAATTGTTAAATAGCTTATTTTCAACATTCCAATTAATATAATTAAGAGTTGTTTGACAAGAATCTCTTTAATTCTATTAGGCACATACAAAAGAAAGAGGGTGGTTAAGAGGTACCAACCCATCCAAAATGCAGGAAAATTATTAAACATTTTTTTTTTTATAGAGTAAAAAACATATATAGATTATATAAGTATAAAAATGTACAACCTATAACCCTCAAAAATAATTTTTTTGTGTACATGTCTGATTCTTGTTTATAATATTTTATTGAAAACATACTTCTTGCATAACCATATCTTGTGATTTTCTTATAAATTGCTGCTTTTGTATTGCTACTGCCGCGGTTGCTGCTGCCCCATGTCGATGCTTTGGACTACCATTGTAATAGTAGTTTTCGGGTTCTTGAGCTGTCCCATGTGGTCCAGTTCCAGAAGCAGATCCAGATTCAGGTGAGCAACATCCTACTATAGTTTGAAAGAATTCCAAGTACTCTACTCGTTTACCTTGTGACTCAATACAGTGGATGAAATGCTGAATAACTTTATCACCACCACCGCCACCAATTTCGTTACATAAAACCGGATTGTCTTTAAATATAGCACATACAGTGCGCGCGTCTCGAATCTATTTATATAATATAATTTATTATATTATATTTTTATTATTATCAACTAATATACCTCAGGGTTGAGAAATAGATCCAGATGAGCATGCAGTAAATGCTGGTTTTGAGGGTTTCCTAGACAAAATGATTGAAGGAATTCATGGGCTAGCTCCATGAGGCCATCCATGCGCCGATCACCTTTACGATCATATGGTACCTGAAGGAGATCTAACACTACCGTGTGTACGCCTACATTGCGTAACAATCGCTGTTCGTGTTTTCTAGGTTTTTTCATTGCTGTTACTGTGTTTGTAGCTATATATTTTACCGGAATTGAGGATAGACTTGACTTGGAAGACGACGGCTGTAGTCCATTGCCAGCAGCACAGGGTACACGAGTTACACACAGTTCATTCATTCGAATCAAAATCTATAAATGTGAAATATGATGATGGAGAATGTTAATCCAAAATAAAAATCAAGTACACAGATAATATCGACATTAGTATTTAGTAACCAACACATTATTAACTTACTTTTTGTATTTTTTTATATTCATCATCTTCATCTTCTACTTCGTCATTTTCATCACCATTAACTGTGGAAGTGTCACCATTTTCTTTAATTGGTGGAACCGTATTCTTTAAATCGTCTACTAATTCTGCGGGTTGTGAAGATGTAGTCGCGTCAATCGACGACGTATTCATCACTGGTGTAACATTTTCTAAAGTCGTATTAACTTGGTTGGTAACTGATGACATTTGTTGCTGATGTTGATGTTCATCACTTACACCATGTTGTTGTTGATTTACTACGGTTGCCGAAACGGTTGTAGGTTTATTAGATTTGTACACCCATAGCTCAGATTTTTCGACACTTTGTCGAAGTACATCTAGATCTGATTTGATCTGTTTATATGATTCAACGTCAGCGTCCGATACAAGGAGTTGTACCTATTTGATTGAAAATCAGATATAAGTATAAATAACATAAGGCATATGAACGATTGTCTGTTACTGATACCACTAATTTGCAAATATAAGTTGGGCAACGTACTTGTTTGAACGCTTGTAATACTTCTTGTCGCTGGCTGAAATGCCGGAATAACAAGTGTAATGCTCCTGAGATAAGGGCAGGGTAATCATGCATGGTCAAGTGCAAGAGCACACGTAAAAACATACGGCCACCATTGTCATCAAGATCTAGAGCGGCACCACCACACTCTTCGCTGTTAAGTTAATCACACACACACAAACAAATACACACGTAAATTATCTCGTTAGGTAGCATAAAGAAATACTACAATTAGAAAACATCAAACCAAACATAAAGTGGTAAATAAGATAAATACCTTTCACCAAATATGCGTTCAGCTTGAGCACCAACCCTCTCCAAATCGATGGATTTGTGGTATTGATGGTCGATGAATGCTGATGAAGCAGATGGCGGAGCTGTAGACGATGTTGTTGTAGTACTAGAAGACGAAGTTGGTGATGTAGAACTGGCACCTATTTCGGTAGAAAGCTGTGATGTGGTTGGAGTGGATGACGCAGCGATTGCAGCTGATTTTTCGATTTCATCGAATTCTCGTTTAAAAATCGAAAGTAAACAACCGATACGATAATCCAAGCGCACATCTAATATAAACTATAAAGACATAATATTTCACATGGTTATATCATTATAAATACAAATATTTAAATGAGAAAAAAATTTTCATTAAAAATAACATATCTGGTTCAACCAATTTTAAAAAATATTATCTAACCTGTAGTATCTCAATAATCTTTAATTTGGTATCCATAACCAGAGGATACGCTTCGCCACTAACAATCGTAGTACCACCACCTCCAGAAGTTTGTTGATGCAGAAGTGACGACGAAGAAGAACCGGTCGTTGTTGTGGTGACCATACTTAGAGTGGACTTCGATTTATTCAGCAATGGTGGCGGAGGCCTGCGTCCACCACCTCCACCCAACGTAAGACCAGTTACTACGGCACCCACATCACCGATGGCTGACCTCATAGCACCTATTCCTTCTGCTATAACGTAATTAACAAAGTACGTCGATTATTAATTATAACCATCAGTTTCCTTGAGCATCCTTGTAACATTATGATATGGGCACTAGAATAAAATTATTATAAAATCTGACAACTTACTTTGTACATCTGTTGCTGATGTTGTCGATACTGATGCCGTAGCGCTGACAATATCACTACCACTAGCACGTCCGATAGCAGCAAAGTCGTTTTCTGATACACAATCCAAAATGCTTAATAACGTTTTTGTAAGTCGAAGCAAGTCACCAAAACTATAGAATCCGAAATAAATCAAGTCTCTAGCCAACTTGACGACCTATAAGAATACAAAATTAATAAATATTTTTATGATAAATACCTAACTAGAAATGTTTGATGTATTGTTAATTGTTGTTAATTATTTTCTTTAAGATATTTGTTGTATCTATAAGCATTATGAAAATTATAAGTGATGCATTCTACAAAATCACTATTTTTTGCTGACAAATTATCTACAAAAATTATTTTTCTATTATCATTAGATTATTTTTTATAATGAAAAGTCACATTCATGAATATTGGTAGAAATAATAATATTTTACTTTAAGATTTATAACATAATAGGTATATTTTACGAATTTGTTAATGATGAATAAATATAAAACTAAAAAAATAATGTAGAGAAACAGAATATCCAACAGATGGAATTTGCTATATACAAAATTATAATATACAATTGTTTATTAAGAAGTGAATCTATATGCAATTATTTATACACTAAGCAATATATTATAAAATTTATGCAATTAATTCTTAATTATGACTCAAAAAAATTATTTTATGATACATTTTTTTAAAGAAATTATATACAAGACAGTTAATGACAGATGTATTAAGTTGCTTTGTTAATTATTATAAAATGATTAAGTGTAAATTGTATGTTAACATGTTTTAGTAGTACATCATGAGCTTCACAGGTATTGAATCCTTGGTTATTTTATATAAAAATTGGTCATTTTAAAACTACTTACATAACCATAAGTTATATTCTGTCAATCTACATTTTCCATTTTAACATATTGTAATAAAACAATAAATAAAAACATATTCAAAATAAATCTACTATTTAATCATCTAAGTAATATGCTTGTTATTTAAAAATATTAAAAAAAAAACATATTATAATTTAAAATATATGAATATGAACACAAAACTATAAATTAATATGAAATAAAGAATGAAATTATCTGATATAGCTAATAAATTTAAGAACAAATTTTACAAGAATAGAATTCAATGATTGATTTATGAATAAAACTTTCTGATAAAATAAGTTAATATGATAATCTTTTTAACAAGTCATTTATAATACACAAATAAAATGTTTGACATTTTTTTTTATTTTTTAATTCAATTAATATTTGTAGTAATATCAACATATAATATTTCTTGAGAACAGTGTCTTAAAAACTTATAAAAGAAACAAAAAATAAAAATAACCTCAAATGTTAACTTGTTTTGTTGAGCATCTTGGAAATTCCACATTTTTGCAACCACATTGAAAAGATAATCTTCAACAAATGCTATAGTTGAGCTGAATCGAGTGCGTACCTGTTGTGCAGCAGCTGTGTCATTATTTAACCGTCTGTTATTATCGTAACTATGGCAATAATTAAGAAAAACTCATCTCAATACATTTAACATAAATTACCAATAATTTAATCAATATATATTTATATATATACACACTCATCAATGCTTATCTTCAATGGGATCTCAGACCATAGACGGGCATACTTGACAGGCGTGACAGGTTCTTGAGGGTCACGATCTACATGCAAGTGCAACATAAGCCGACAAAATGAAGCACGTAAATCGTAACGGACGTTTTCATCAGCCATACATCTGAAAATGTAAAAAAAAATGTAGAAAAATAAAACTTATTTAATAGCTTTATTGAAAGAATAAGATTTGATTGGAGCCACTCAGAACTCACTTAAGTATCAAATCAATATCTAAGTGTGGTGAAAGGTTATTTAGTGCCAAGTACTGTCTATTTAAGCACATGTTTGAGAAAAGGTCTAATTGATGTCGATAGTACTCAAGTAGATTCCAATCTTCAAAACCACTACAATTTTTTGCAGTTGCTGTTGCTGCTGAGCCAACTTTGTTTTGTTGATGGTGTTGCTGTAACTGCTGCAGTTGCCAACGTCGTGCATCGGCTGACAAGCTAACCAACGATTTAGAATTCTATTTTCAACGGAAAAAAAAATTATACATATATAATGTTAATCTATAATAATTGTTGGCTGTTGCCAAAAGGTAGCAGCAACAGGTATATCTGATAGTTGAGTATCAAACCTTTCCATTGTTCCAAGACAACATAACAACATGATCATCATTCAAGTCTGAATCAGAATTATCCGAGAAATCAAGATTTCCAAGATCATTGATATTCATTGGAGCTTTACCACTATTACTGTGATGGCGCTGATGTAACCGTTTTATCATCCTATGATAAAAAATATAAATAAAAAATAATAAATACATGGATAACAAGCTTAAATGAAGTTATTCTCTAACTATTATAGTTAGAAGAATAAATAATAAAGTTTTTAAATTTATACCGTGTTTCAATTAAAATATCTCTGGAACCACTTAGCAATACACTTTTACAAATCAACTCTTGTGTGATAGCAATAGCCTTTTTATTTGATATGCATAAGTCACTGAGATAATCAAGGAATCTGGGTGCTGACTGACTGAATCCACTACCACCTCCACCATTTTTCATCCGTACCAAGCCCACAAATGTTTCAATTTCAGCTGCTGTTATATGTTTTTCTAGCAGTTTACGGTTATTGTGTAATAACGCTGTGATAGTATCCTCAGCTAAGATATCTAAACCGATTTGTTTTTGCATGAACCCAAAATGTTTGGCTATATATTCCTGTAAATTATAATATATTAACAATACTAGTCTTAAATTTTAGATAATGATATTACTCATATAGTATAGATTAGAGATAATTTAAAATAAAGTTGGCATACCTGATTTTTGCGATAATCATGCTGGCTTAGTCGTAATATCCGGTAACATAGTCTGAACATATATTTATAAGCAGCAGCATACTTCTGGTTATCTCCATCTGGACATTCTGTTGTCGTTGTAGCAAAAATAGCAGAGGCAGCTCCATTACCAGATTCTACTTGTGCACCACTACTGTTATTATTGTTACCACCACTACTAGAGTTGATAACATTGTCCATAACAAATGGAGCTTGAAGTATCTTGAAGAGTTGTTTAAGTATGTCCTGTTCACGAAGCAGTTTTTGTCGGTCTCTATTAAGAATAATTAAAATAGTAACAATTATGATAAAAAACAATTAGTTCAAATTATACCTGTTTGGATTGGCTACCACTAACTCCAATGCTTCAGATTTATTTTGTTCATTTTCCATATCTGCCACAAAATATACTATATCCTGAAGTAATGTGGTAACAGATCTTTAGAAAAAAAAACAGATTATGAATACTTTCAGAGGAAAAAATACCATTAATACAATAAATTATTTATAGAAAAAAAACCTTACCGTCTTTCGTTAGCAGATATTGAACCATGTTCTAGTAACTTGGCACTGTTACAAGCTAACACCTTGCACGCATCATTGGCAAAGTCCAAGTCACGTACCTCAGATGGTGATACAGGTATCAGAGCAAACGCCTCTTTGTCGTCTTTAACAGGAGCACAGCCAACCTTTTAGAATTATAAATCAAATTTTAGTTACAATAAATACAAAAAAATTATGTATTCAAAATATTTAAAATATATTAATTACTTTTGACATGACTGGTTTGTCCTCATCTTTATCAATGGGAATTGAAGTGCTGTGAACCCATGTATTAGTACACAAATGGTGAAGACGGACATATGATGATTGAGGCACTACTGAGTCCAAGTTAGCTGGCTGTTGATGATGTTGTAGGGTGGTTATTACTGGTGTACCATATCCACCACTATAACCTGAAATAGCTGGTGTAGAAGAAGACCCACCATATGCTGTAGTGCCTCCAGACTGTAGTTGTCGAATAGCGAGCCGATTACCACTTCGACCTTGATATAATGTTGTGGGATCCAATTCAAATAATGATGATATCTCATTGGAATGTGGTACCGACACCAGGTGATATACAGGCCCACCATGAACGTCTATACATAAATACAAAATATTTATTGTCTAATAATTTTATACAATTTATAAATTGATAATTTACCTCTGAGCTTTGATCGCATTTGATCCATAGTTTCATCATCATCCACCTCAGCTGCTAAATAATGCCCAGTGGCTAAGTGTTTGAATCGAAATAAACAGTTCCAGTGACCAGCACCACCACGACATGGATCATGCTGCACTACCTACAAATGTACATTTAATTTAATACAAATTCTTTATGTTAAAAACAACACTAAGGTATTATTAATAAAAGTAAAATAATAGAATGACATAAATTGTATTCATCATTAAAAAAAAACTATTTATTATTTATTAACACTTGTATTTTTGTAATTGTTAATGTAAATTAAGTAATTATATAGCTTTAATCATTAGTGATTCATTTAACATTTTAATTTAAAAAAATAAAATAAAATTTAAATTAAAAGACTAATAAGACTGGTAATGACCTAAAAATAAAACATAAATTATGTTACATGTCATATCAAGTATTCATAACATTTTTATTATATAAAAATATAATCAAAAATAATACAGAAAAATTATTCATTCCCATGTTAAACTGACTTTTATAAAGTAAATATAGGAAAGTAATTAAACAAACCAATATAAATAATTAATTTTTTTATTGTTTTCAATTTTATATTTAATTTATTAAAAGTATTTAATAAAAAAAGTAAAACTATAGTTAAATATTGGTTGAAGTACATAATATTTTACTTGTGATTGTTTCTAACAGAAAATGATTTATTATAACAAAAATGAATAACATATTTTAATATAAATTTGTTAGAAATATTATTTAATTCTATTTAACAAATAAAAATAGAGCAGAAGGAATGAAAAATAAATTCTGTTTCTTACAATTAAATCTAATAAAGCCACAGATACATTCAGATGATATACATCAGTAATAGTAAGAATACCTTTGGATTCTATAGAAAAATATCATATCACAGCATTGTAATAAACAATAAATTTACAGCACCAAAAGTTAAATTAATTCACAATAAAATACCTCCACTTCCCAAAGGGCTTTACTCGATGTAGCTGCTGTAGCAGATGTTCGTCCTGTTGTACGCAAAAATACGTGCTGTTGTCGTTTGTATTCATCCATAGTAAGAAACTTCTCTTGTTCAGCATGAAATAACCGAAGAACATCACCTCCTTTAAGAACATCATCTTGGTTATCTCGGTGCTCCATGAACAGTGTAACTTTCCATGATTGTTGTTGATACTGTTGAATTTGTTGGTTACCATGTTGAACATGATGATGGATAGAACCGGTAGCCGCATTGACAACATTTACCTATAAATCACAAAAACTAATTATTAAATTATAAACACTATAAATATATAAATGTTCTTCACATCATATAAATATTACATAAGTGAAATAAAATACTTAAATTATAACTACTGTAATAAATTATTGATGTAATTCATACTTAAAATTTGATTACACTTATAATAGCTGTTACATTTAATTTATACTGGTAATTTAACTATAATTTTCTGTTATAACTTACTAAATATATCAAGATTTTGGTAACTATTAACTTATATATCATTAAATATTAATTATATAATATTAATATTATTATTTATAACATTTTATTTATTTACAAATTACTCGTAATTTAATGTATAACTCGATTAAGTGTTCTGCATTTAGCTATACTATGAATAATGTGATGATATAATCACACCGAACAATTTATTATTTATCCATTTATAAGAAATTATTTGTAGTATAATATTTGTGTTTTCCGTTGAATGTAAAATACAGGTATGAAATATATGTAATGTAATTTTATTAGACTTAAAGCAATATTTTAGTACTAAACCACACTATTGATGTCTGTTTCATGAAAATTTAATTTAAGAAAGCAGTAGTGAATAATATAATATGTATATATTACATATTATTTGGTGGTTTAGATAATTAATTATGTTTCATTTTTCAATTTTAAAGGTTAAAATGTAGATTTATAAATATATCATATTGTCTCCTTTTATATTAAGCAATATGTTTATAAATATTGATAGAAATCTATTATTTATCAAAAATGATTGACATGGATTTTAAAATTAAAAATATTATTCAATCAACTTTATAAGTGCATGATAATAATTTAACTGCTAACCTCTTTGCAACCTGGATTGTCCGGGAGCTCATAATTTCCAGCTACGTGTAAAGCTACTTGTTGTTGCTGGTTGTGATAGTAACTACCGCCTCCAAAACTGCCACCACCAAATGTACCAATGCCACCGAATCCTCCTCCTCCTCCATATCCGCTGCCTCCACCATATCCAAATCCCATTGCACCGCCCATTGCTCCACCTAAGCCAGGTGTTCCGAGTGATGCACCACCACCGCCTACACAGGCTGGTACCATAGTGACTTTATCACCAAGAACAACATTGTCGCCAGTAGAACGCAGCTTGTAGAATGGCATAATATTCCACCATGATCCTTCATTACCATTTGCATCCAAGTACACACGCATAGCATTTTTCTCTAACAAGGCAGGTAGACGCTTGTTGACGGTTAAGTATTTATTGGATTTCAGATGCAAAAGCTATTATCAGAATATAACATTAGTAAGTATTTTCAATAAAATATTATAGAACTATTGTTTACCTGGACAACATTACCATACTGGATTACATTTCCCAAGATTTTACGGTTTTCAGATTCATTTTGTCGCTTTTCAATTTCTGCAGCATGCTATAAATGACAAAAAAAGTCTATACTAGATAAACCATGGTATTTTGTGGTTTAATATTAAATTAATACTACTTCTAATATAACTATTAAGCCAGTTGGTATAAAATATTATCATTCAAAAGATTAACTACGTACTAATTATTTATAAAATTAAATACATTTAAATATAAATGAAGTAAAATAAATCAAACATAATACATATATATATATATATACAAAGGAATATTAAATGTTAAATTATTATAATTGGTTGAATCTTTTTATTTTACTGACATATTATGCTTTTAAACTTAATAGCATTAGATTAATTATAAAAATGTATTATATATCACTGAAATTAATAAAATTTGTAATTGTATTTAAAAATACTAACATGTAATCGCTTTATTAAAACCGTATCAGTGGCCATTGGAGGTCCAACAGCAGCTGTTGGCCCTATCGGTCCAACACCTGGTGGAAATCCATTACCACCTAAACGTTGTTGCTGTTGCAGCTGTTGCTGTTTGGCAGCTTTCCAAAACTGTTTCTGTGCAGAATATCGATTCATAGGGCATATCATGAACAAGCAATCTTAAAAAAAAGTATACATTTTACACATAAATGAATTACTTATTATATTGTTTAGTACTTACCCCTGAATTTTTTAGGTGGATTCTTAAGATCACCAGCTTCAGGGCATACTACAACACGGTCATCTACTAGCCTTTTAAATTAGAAAATAATACAAAAATTATATTCTGAATTATTAACGTTTAAGAAACATTGTGTCAAGATCAATATAATAATATAATATATATTTACCCTAATGTGCTCAAGAATCCGGACACAGTGCCTTCCGAGTATAGTGACACCACGTCACCCAGGTGTAGAAAGCTGCTTGCAGCTGATGATGATGAGGAGGCAGCCGCTGCTGCTGCAGAAGATGCTGCAGCTGCAGCTGCTGCAGCCGCGGCTGCCGCAGTGGCAGCCGAAGGCTGATGGCCATAGGCACCACCTGATGACATCATTACGTTGCTGATTTGTGGCTGTTGCCCACAACGACACTACTACTGTTTTTGCTTGTCGCTATCTACCGCGGCCGAAGATGAAATAATCCATTGTAGAGACAGAAGTGGACACGCTACAAACACGAAAAATCGAGTTAGAAAAAAAACACTCACTCGCTGAGCACTGTCCAATGGTATTTATAGATGTAAACAGAACGCTGGTGGTTATACTCGACGTTATTTGCGTATAATTGAAATCTCGATTTATACGTATGGTCGGTTTTTATAGCGTTCTGGTAGTTAGTGAAAACGATAAAAAAATCATAATAACAATGGGCCGTCGTCATCGCGAGTGTGCGGCTCCGATAACCGACGACTTTGACACCGGCAAATAGGTGTGACGGGTAGGTAGTAAAACAATTTCGTAATCAATATTTACCGAATGTCGGCGGCGGCGGCGAGACAACGCGATTTTTATTGCGGCAGGTGTGTCGTCGTCGTGCGATACGGGTAATGCGCGTACGTGCGGCACGCGTGTAAATATAAACGAACGCGCAACAGAGCGCAATCGGAATGTACAGACTCGAGCGCAAAAAGGCAAGACGGTCCTGCGGTGACGATGGAAGTGCGAATAATATGTGCCCCACGAACCTTTTTCCGTCCCGTGCTGTTGGCGAGACGGAGTCAGTAACAACACTCGCAGTGGTGGTGATTTCCGCCGTTCGATCCGCTTAGATCGTGTGCATTACGTGACATTCGCGTCACCCTGACGCGGATATGGGCGGTTGTCGGACGGTATCGCGCGGCGTTCAATCAACTGGACCCGCGGTCGTCCGATGTCATTCGACCAGGACCGCGAACCGCGCGTCGCGTTGCAGCCGATGACGACGGATTGAACTCGGCGATGTTCTCGTCGTCCGTTGTTGTTGTTGTTGTTGTTGTTGACGGATTTATTACAACGCGCTGCACCGTGCGCGTTCCGTTTGCTCGCCGAACGTTATCAGTACGAGACGACGACGACGACGACTACGTGGTTATCAGCAGTCGTCGTTATCACGGATTCCGTCTCCCGTACCGACGAGTGTGTTAAGGGCCGTACGTTACAGCCGCAACGCGACCTACTTCCGACCGCGTATCGGTACGGCTTGTTTTTTTTTTCTATTTTTTATTCATTCTCCTTCTCACTCACTCTCTCTCTATCTTTCTCTTTCTCTCCCCCATCTGTTTGTTTATTTGTTATTAATAAATTTTATTCCGCTTTCATCTTTCCACACTATAATGATGCGGCCATCAAACGACCGTGTCGAATACGACCTCGGCCGTCGTTTCGCTAACGAATCGCAAAAGGGAATATGATCCTACGTCGTGTTCGTCGCGTTAACGCTGCTATATATTTTGTACTCGATTATGTACAAACCTACGACGACGGCGGTGACGACGACGACGACGACGACGACGACGAAATGTCCAAACAACGACGATTCGGTCAACACGAACCATGTTATGTAAGTGTTATCTGATGTCGTTTTACTGCATTCGTTTTTTTTCCGTCAGTGTGTATGTGCGTACACGACTAACGTCACAGATAAACCGTCGTTAGATTGTGTGTTTTCCGTGTTTAAACAGAGACATCCGATAAAAACATAGACGAGCGCGTTATCTGCGAGCCTAAAGGTCGTTCGTCGTCGTCAACAAATTGTTGTTGTAACACTAATGCTGCTCACCATAGTCCAATAACGTACAATAACATTTTACGGTTGTCGCCACACAAAGGATCGTGGAAAACAATGTACAACCGTTGTTATGATATTATGATGATGTTGCCGTCGATTTCGAATTCGTTACCAAAAGTAAATTGGAGAGAACCGACGGTACGCCAAGTACGCGATACAATTATTCGGTGTTACGTTCATTATACAGGTACTCATTTGTACGTCCGCGCGCTAATCGTGATGTTATCGCAGTCGTCGCGGTCGTTATCAAACGGCAAACAATACGGCAGCTGGCTCGGCGTGATAAGAACTTGGTAGATAATAATAATTTTCCCATCTACGGGCGGCGCGCGAGTAGTTCGTGGAAGTGATGACGGCGAGTGGCAGTAGCGACGGCCCGCGGTACGCACGACGGCCGGAACTGCGGCGGCGCGATTCGTATTCCGAGTTGGCGCGCAGGCGTTCGCGGACCGTTGAGAACTTTTCCGAAACTATCGATTGCTCGTCGAGCCGGGTCACTATCGATTGTTACTCGCGTATCTCGTAAGAACGTACGCCGTATACCAAAGTATACCTAAGTAACAATAGCCGCAATTGCCAAAGACACACGGGCCGAATGTTTGAAAATAACAATATTCCACATTCGGCCGTATTCGCGAGCCGACAGAAACCCGTTTCGCATTTCAAAAAAACTCCGATCCACCCGCTCCGCTCCTGCCTTTCCTGTCCTCGAAACGACGGACGTGTTCAAAAACATCGAGCGACTACCTATCGATGGGTCGTCGCGACCATCGAGCGCCGTTCGATACATGGAACTATTTCAGCGGCTCCACACGCTCACGTCATTCGTATCGCGTGCACCGTGTTCTCCGGACTGTCATCGCCTTTGCAGTGCATCTCGATCCGTACTCCCGTTACGTCATTTCGGGTCTAAACACTTTCGAATTTTCTTTTTTTTTTTTTTCCGTTCTAAGACGCGTTATACGCTCGTCTGAAAACGTAGGTAGTAAAAACGTTCGCTAACGATATTCCTATCTATCGAACTCTAGAAAAACGTTACCGCACAACACCTTTGTTCATGAAACCTGTCGACTACAATTAATAAATAAGGTATTGCAATTTTCGCCCTAAGCGCAGTCCTGGGCCACATGGTTATTCGGTTCGTTTTTCTTTGCATGCCCGGCTATTCTGGGATTCCGACCGTTTCCTACCAGCTTCGTCGATATAGATGTATGCACAATGAAATATTTTTTGACGGATTCTACTCGATAAAAATAGACGATGCGCACCAGTGGTGCCGAATGAAATTGAAACTGCCAATTCAAATAATTAGATTTACACAACTACTTCATCCAATTTACCACCCTGTCAAACACCCTAACAATTTTTTTTAAGTACCTATAAATAAATGTACTATTTTGTATGGAAAACGTTTTCCATGTAATTAATTTGAATAAGCTAATGATCATTTTTATTATTATTATTATTATTTTTTTTTAATATTACAATTTTCCAGGCGGTTCAATTGAACTACCTGAAGTATGTATTCTGCGCCACTGATGCACACTAATACGGTGTCGTAAAAGCAATTTTCCCTTCAACTTTCCCTCGCACCGCCCCCCCCCCCAATACCCGCCGCATTGGACAGTGACCTATTAACCGACTGTGTCATCGTAGTCACCGTTCTGTCCCGCTACAGGTTCTTCTTGTGTGTGTCATCCCGTCGATTTTTGTTCCCTGTATCCGCCGTCCAGCAGGGCGCTAGTGCGCGCAGTCGCGGATCGCGTCTTGCTCGTGAACCCACCCAACGGCGCCGTCGCCGACCCGAGTACCGACCGATCACGCGTATCACCAACTCCGTACGTCTGTCTACGCATCAAACACCCACCCACATGCACCTTCCCACCGAGTTGCTGCTCGCGCCGATCTCACGGGTGGTAGTAGTAGCAGTAGTCGTCACGAGAACACGTAACTAGTCGGAACTGTACTTTTAAACAACGTTAACAAACGGAATAGCTATTTCTACATTTATATCGATATAATTTTACACATACACATATACGCGGACGATAAACGTTTTGTTGCAGTCGTTCACCGACTGCCGACGGCGACGTCCGGATGGACTCCACCACGAACGGAGATTCGACCGTGATGCAGATTGTCCGGCCGCAGAGCCCTGGGAACGACGTGGTTGTCATGCCGGACGACCCGTTCGTTCCGAGTTACAGCGTCAGACTGCCCAACGGTACCGGCTACATCGTTGGCAACATCGGGCCCCAGGAAGAAAACGCGAACGGACGACCGACAGACGGAGACGGGCCACCGGCCCGAATGGGCGAACCGATCCCGTGGAACGGGTACCAGGCGTCCCGCGATTTTCTGGACTCCATCCTGATTCAACCGAAGATGTGGTTCCGGGACGAGGACGGGTTCCCGATCGGCAAGGCCACGTGCAACGCCACTTTCGTCGTCAAGCTTCCGTTGGGAGCGCCCAGGAACACCGGTAATCCGCTGCGTATCAGCCATCGGTCGATCGTGGACCAACCGTACTGGTTCCCGTCGTTGAGATGGAACCGCGTGTGGCCCGTGAACGGCTATTACAAACGTTTCGCCGCGAGCTATTACGTGAACTACTTGGACAGTTTGTACAGCGTCGCGCGCGAAGACGAGGCGACCTCGGCACTGGTACGCGAGATGCGCACCGCGCTCAAACACAGCGACTCGTCCAACTGGTTGCACTTGGTCGTGATGACGGCCATGCTGCACCCGCACCCGCAAGACTACGGAGCCCTGACCGCGCGACTGGACCACGGCCAGCTGCCGGGCGCGGACTCGGTGCGGCGCGCGACGCGCCTCGTGCTGGGGCCGCACGGCATTGCCCGAGGTTGGACCCGAACCGTGCCGAACATCGCGTACGTGATGCTGACGGCCGACGGCCATGTGCCGCGGCACTGGTGCCCGGACCCGGGCTCGGACGGTGGAAGTTCGTACGACCCGGACTCGCCGGGCGTCGAGGACGAGAACGAAGACGCGGCCGGGTCCGGTGCCGGATGGGCGGGCAGCGACACGTCCAGCCACGCGTCCGGCGACGAGCTGCATCCGGACGGCCGGCTCCATGTACTGGGACCGCGGTACGGTCTGTCGCGGCGGGAGCGCGGCCAGCTGAGGGAGTTCGACGCGTACGCCCGGTCGTTCCACAACAGTCGACGTACGCGCCGGTCGGCCCGACACGCCAGGCGCGATGTCCGGTCGCGGTTCTGTCCGGTGCGCCGGGAACGCGAGCCGGCCTACGACCAGGAGGCGAGGTGTGCCGAGACGTCGGCTGCTCGGTGCGCGCGGAAACTTTGCGAGGACCGTTGGCTCGCGGACCGCGCTGAGGCGGCGCGCGCGTGCAAGAGGCGTCGCGATGCACGTCGGTCGGCGGCCAAAATCTTGCGCGTCGCCGAACATCCGATCGCCGAGCTGACGCGCAGTCGGTTCCACGAGTTCCGGCAGCAGCTCAGCGAGCAAGTGTTCACCACTTGGAAACGGTACTACGGCGTCTCCATAGAAGAACCGTTGCACCTGCGGTGTTGGATGTCGCCGATCCGATGGGTGCAGCAGACGGGTCCCAAGTGAGTGTTTTGCACGAACGATATACGGGGATAATTTTCTGCACGGGGGCCGGACGGTCGAAGGAGTTTACGTGTTTCGAAACAGTTTTCCGCCATCGATGCGTACGTGCATCCGCTAACGCAGGGGTCGGCAATTAATTTATATTAGAATCATAAAGATTAAAATAGTAAATCAATGAGGTCCAGTGAAAACAATCTTTTTCAAATCTTTATATTTTAAAAATAGCAGTATAAAAATAAAAATAACTATGCGGTTATTACAATTAATTTATATTAAAAATTACAATATTAGGAGTATGAAAATAAAAGTTTACAGGGTCCAGAGTATTGCCCTCCACGGTCTGAATGCGGACCGCGGTCCGTCAGTTGCCGACCCCTGCGCTAACGTGTAATCTAACGTAGCGTTATTCGCAGTGTCTGTTTAAGAAAATTATTTTCCCTAATGTATGCCGCCACGTAATAATTACGAATACACGTGCTGCACATATTGGAACGCGTCAAATTACGGGCGAATCTAATTTAATGGATCCGCAACACGATTGGTATTTATGAGTTTATTATCTGTAGGTACACGGACTTTCAGTTTTGAAGGAATATATAACATGGACAATGTTAAGCGTTGTCAAAACGATAAAAATCATAAACATCCGTTATATTTTTCCGGTTGAAAATTCACGAAATCAAATTTTGCCGTTTTACATTGCATAATATTACCGATTGATGTAAGATAAAACACGAAAAACGAGATACAACACAATCATTGGTATATGACTTGTGCGTACAAGAAATTGTAGTCGATTCTGTACGATGTAAATTGTTCATAATATTCTATCGGTAGATAAAACGTTTAGGATTTTTAAATGATAAATAAAAAATAATTGAATAGTTTTTCTTTGTCACGATTGAAAAAAACTTTAATGGTTGATTTGAAGAGCTCTCCTTCGCCCCTTCCCTCCTTAGATCCGCGTCTGATAAAGTATCTAAATCTAAATTAACAATTTCTCCATCTTATTTTTTTTTTATGTTTATTATTTTTTCTTACTGATTAATACATTTGAATTTATTTCTATTTGAGTCGCTCCTAGATTAGTTCGGAAAGTTTAAGGTTATAGAGTTTTTTAATTTGAACTTAATTTATCTAAGAAGAATATTTTACAAATAAAATATATGATGCACAATTATTTTTAATATCATATCCTACGTAGTGATTTATTTTCATGACAAATATATAGATTCTTATAATTCATTACTCTTAATATTATCATGCTAAAACTATACTGTGAAAATAGCTATCATTACGTAAACATAATATAAGGAATCACCAAAGATGATGAAAAAGCACACATCGAACCGTAAGAAGGCATTTATCAGTTTTGCACAGCATGTCTATCCAACTATTTTTAATTTTAAACAGCATAAAATGTACCGTACGTCCGTGCACAGTCATGTAATTTTAGTTCTGGCATGTGTACCAATTATCAATGTAAAAAAATCAAATACAATTATTTTTGTGTCCATTACTAATGTGTAGCTTGAATATTTGATTAAAAATGCATCTCACCATGAAACATATTGAAAAAGTAGTTTTAATTAGTGTTACAGATACATACATAATTTTTTAATTCGATTGGCGAAAGTGTAAATGTAGTATAATTACTCCGTAAAAATTCCAGTTTCTTATCATATAGAGTTTATTAAATTATTTATTATAAAAATGAGCGTCCTAATTTATATTAGTCATCGAATAATAATTTAAGTGCATGTATTTAAATCAGTCGATTAGTTAAAGTATTCCAACGCCACGTTAGATTTACAAAAGTATTTTTAATAAATTTAGTTATATTCAGGCCCCCCACCCCACATGCATTTTTCTATGACGGTACTGTAAATAAATTTGAGCCTTCATCGTATATTGTTATCATATAATTTTAATATAAATTCTATCATTACATTTTTTTATTTTTACAAAATATACCTAAATTATTGGTTAAACAGCTTCTTTTGCCGTTATACAACTTTACAAAATATCAGTTATCAAAGTTATCCTGAAATAGGTTAAAAACACATTTACAGCAGTTTAATTTAATAACTAAAATTTTTTTTTTTTAAATTATTTATGAATAATGAAATATAATGTAAATTATTTAAACTTAAAATATCTTTGTACATTGCGAATACCTAAATTCATATGGTATATGATTTTTTTTTTTTTTTATACTCAATCACTCAATTTAAAACTTAATTTTATATTAATTACATTTTTCTTTTTTTGCTTTTTTGGCAAAATTATGTAGGAGTATAATTTTATAAAAGTTAATTTGTAATATAAATTTGTTTTCAATTGATATACGTTAAATTAAGTTAAGTCATTCATGGCCAGTTGAAGCCTCCTGCCAAGTCTTAAGCTGATTTCCTAATTTACTAAAAGATCTTTGTGCTTCAAAAACTTCCATTTGTAGTGTACAAAATATTTTTAAAACAACAGAAGTATTTTTAAAAATATTTTCTAATTTCTTTGCTTGAATATCGTTCAATAATTCTAGAGAAGATATTTTGATTTACATTAATAATTTTTTGAGGCCATAAATCAGTCAATTACATTTGATTTCGAGCGAAGAACAGGCACTCACATTTTCATGTCTGTCTATTTTTCCATTAAAAGTATGATAAGATTTTTCAAGACCGACAATTTCTAATACATTGTTATCATGTCGTATATTTTTCATAGAATACGTATTGGTTTTAACTGGTTTGAAAAATGTATATATTACTTGAATTATTTGAAACGGATTTTTCTTATTTTTCCAATTTCATTGTCCGTTCTTTGGATCCAGATTTATGCTTATACAATGAAAATCTCGGGTCTTATTCCAAGTATTTTAATGTGTATAATATTTAAAGTTGACAGACTCAGGATAACAAACAACTACCACAGCTCGGAGAGTGAATATAATTAGATGTCACGTAGATTATTGATCAGCGCCTGGCGATTGTGGTAAAAACTAAAATGCATACTGCAGTGTACAAAGGCGAGCACAGGAAAAAATGTCTGGGGGGAATGGAGTTTGTATAAATGTAAAATGTTGATAAATATTATGCTTTCTTACTCATTTTATAATATATATATATATATATAAGACTGTTAATTATTTTATTCAGGAATTGACCACGAACAAATCACACTGGAATTGTGTTGCTCTAAACATAAAGTTTTATTTATTATTATTACATATTATTTATATTATATACAGAACTTACCTAAACATAAAGAAACGACAATAAATGTTTGTTATTCAATAAAATGTCAATTCCTAAACTACTAACATATAATATTACATATCTTCCTTATTGCAATTAATTTATTTTATCATAACTTGCTTATCATTATTATTGTTATTACTAATCACCTTATGACCACACTAACCGTGCAGAGTGCGATAAAATACAATTTAAAGAATTATAATATATTCTTTACATATATATATAATATAATATATATAAATATATATTTTTGTATTTTATTTGTAAGCCTCACAGAAAAATTTAAAATAATTACTACATTTATGAGTCAAGTTATTTTTTTATGATTTTTTTGGAGTGGGGAGGAGTTAAACTTCTACCCCCTGCGTTCAATTCTGGTAGTGTATTAATATGATCGTGGGTTTTTTTTAGACCTAGGCTGTCGATAAAATAAATAGTAATAAATAAATAATGAACATTTTGTCGGAATACGAATATTCAGTAAAATAAATACCAGTAGGATAGGCAGCAAACATGGATATTCAACTTAAATTTCTATGGCGGCATACTGATTGCTTTTATCATCTCCGGATTTTTTTCTTTATTATTTTTATAAATGCTCGCGTCGCACCCTTCTACCGACGCCAATTCCCGATTTTATGAAATACAAATAATATATATACACATAGATTAATACACGAAATTATGTAGTAAAAAATCAAATTATTTATATACCGATATCCAATATTATATAAAAATAATATGGTGATTGGAGTGGCGTGATTCATTTTTTTTCTAAATTAAATTATTAGTATGTATAATATTATACTTTTTTCCGAGCTCCAGGACTATGGTACTCACTGCCCCCCCCCCCATTTGTGGGAGTTCTGGATATACTTAATAAGTTATTGTACATGTTTGGTAGAGATAGGATTTACTTAAAATGTAGATCAATGCAAGTA
This sequence comes from Sipha flava, assembly GCF_003268045.1. NCBI lineage: Eukaryota > Metazoa > Arthropoda > Insecta > Hemiptera > Aphididae > Sipha > Sipha flava. The sequence goes on along the minus strand of NW_020273570.1, from coordinate 162,465 downwards.
GTAATTGGATTGTATACGTTGATGTAGCTATACTTAGAACTAAGTATATTTCTAATATTATATGTTTCATTCTATAACAGCTGTGGACTAGCAGTACTGGCCATGGCCGCACGACCTATCTTGGGTTTTGAGGTGGCAGTTAATGGTGCCGCAGCCAATAATGTTTGTGACAGTTATAACAAGTTAAAAAATACTAACCCCACAAACGATGCAGTGGAAGAAGCCCTGATACAGAACATAAAAAAAAATTGGTCTGAATTCGTTGGAGATCATACGTCTTTGCCGGAAATACTTAATCCGCCCACCATAAATCAATTGCAACTAGACGCCATCAATCACGGATACACGGCTCGCGGAGAAATGTTCAGCGCTCTAGCCATGACTGTGATAGCGGATAAACACCAGGCTGGCCGATACAAAGCATGGTTGGTGGAACGCGATTTGTTAAACGACCCAACCCCTTCGACCTCTAAGTATGACAACGCGCGCAATGCGAGAGACGATTCATTCCAAAGCGATCAAACGTCTATGGACAAACACCACGAGCGACTAACCGTTCGGCCGAACGACCCGTTGTGGTCGGTGGATATAGTGCAACTATTGATCCGTGGTCATCTGATAGCAGTTTGGTAAGTTTTAATTTGCTTCTTCTTCCCTCTGAAATTACTTAAATTACTTACTAATAATATTAGACTAGGACCGCACGAGCGTACAGAATACGACCGTTAAATCGGACGTACTTTTTAAAGCGCGTACCAAGCGAGTGCACGATCGTCGATAAGACGTGCTATAAAAATTTATTATAACTGCGTATTGCATCTTACTATTGTCTACTTGGTAGTTGGTAGTGAATACATATGTAATGCATAGTTTTTTCAAAAGGGTCTTTTTTTTAATATGGACCCAGGGTTAATATATTCATACTCGGAATAAAAGCGAACTAAAAGGGAATGATGGGTTCGTTCGATAAACAGTGAACGATATACAAATGAAATTACGTAACGTTGTACGACAAACTTTGAAAAGATCCGCAACATTTTTTAACTACTTTCGCACGTTCACTGACGATCGAACTTTTGTTGTACACCAACAATTATATTCAACTACAAAATACTAATGTGCAATAAAATATGCGTCCGGATTAAAGTTTGTCCGTGGATTTGACGTTCACATTTGAAACAATACAAATTTAATTTAGGCGTTGATATGTTTGACGCTCCGTGTTCACGTATGCTATTCTTAACGCGTGTCGCTCGTGTAACTGCTCCCGTAAAGGTACGTTATCTTAGGAGCGCGTTTTTCGCGTCTTGTATGACGTAATACACTTGAATCGGTACGTTATTCACTTGTTCTTGTGAAATTAATCGCACTGTTTTCCTATTAAGCGCAACACGTTCCATGTTGGCGCAACAGAGGGAATTTATTGCGTCGCGCGCAGCGTTTTATGAATGGATGTTTGGGTTTGTTTCTATTTTAATTTTCTGTTTTATCGAACGTATACAAAACTAAATTATAATGTTAATATTTTTTGGTATTAATACAGTGTGTGTATTTAAGCAATAATATGGAAAAAAAATAGTTCTGTTGGGCCGAACGTTCGTTTTTCGGACGACGACAACGACGATCAGCTAATCGGATTCGTTAGCAATCATAAAATACTATATGATCTGAAGAATTACTCGTAGGGTAGTGGTCTTTATTAAATTTAATATATGTGCTACACACTAGTCGCACTTTCAGTAGTCAGTTGAATTGTTCAACGTGCTGCCAATAGTCTTGTAAGAAAATACTGCTACGCCGTGTAATACGTTTTGCGTTGACGCCGACGTGATAGAGTCATCACGTCGACGTGATCGGTTTCTGCGGCTCAAAAAACGTGCTCCTAGGAAAGCGTACCTCAATCAATTTTGTACTTTCACAATCCGCGTCAAAAACTACACACGTATCGACGTATCGTGTGGCCCCAGCCTTGTGGTTAGTATTTTGTATTAATTTATTGTAATACCTAAAAAAAATTCCACAGTTGTTATATTTTTTGATTTCGTTCAAATTCTATTATTTTCGTCCCTACTAAAAGGTGTGGAAAATGTATTCAATAAGTTAGGTTAGGTTAGGTCTGTTGAGTTCCAAAGAAAAAAGATATTTTTTTTTTTTAAAAAGAACTGTAATCTGAGACAAAATGAAATAATAATTTCTATATCAAAAAAAAAAAATATTCCAATTTATCATAAATACTATTTAAAAATGTAATTAATCCATTTAAATAAGATATTTTGACAGTCCAGCTATCTGTCTTCTGAGGACCGTCATTTGTCTCTGCTACAAACGATGAGTAATAATTTGAGTTCATGATCGATTTTTTTTTCCGTAGTTTTGATTGTGATAAAAGCATGATGCCGAATGCAACAGACGGTGGAAGTAAAGCACATTGGGCACTTCTCTGTGGTGTGATTATTGGCCAGCCGTATAAGAGTAATATGATAACTCAAACCCGCTTATCATCAGCCCACGTCAATAAGCCATCCCTACCGCCATCAACATCAAACCGTTCCTATAGCTCTGACCATAAATACTGGAATGACGATATAAAAAAGGACATTAATCACGTGTGGGTAATCGCCCGACACGGTAAATCAGGTAATAAGTACGCGATTTGGTCGCTAAAAGAATTAGTCGATAGCAACCGACAACTTCGAAGACCTGCGGATCGGATTATGAGAGCCATAAGGTTAAAGAACCAAGAGGGCCGAGAACGACACGGTGTAGACACAACGAAAGATAAAATAATAAGCCATCAAGTGGAACGAAATCTCGGAGACGTGGACCCCGACGGGTTTAACATACTGGAAAATAATGAATGGGACACAGGTGATCCCTTGTCTATATTAACAGAGGCAGATTTATTATCCCTATTATCGCCGCCGCCACCGCCACCACTATCGCTAATGCCGCTGTCACCGCTTGAGCCACCGAAGCCGTCGGTGTGGTCATCCTCGATGTGGTCATCGCTACCACCATCGCCGCCACCGCCACCACCACCGCAGCCATCGATGTGGTCATCATTACCACCACTGCCACCGCCACCACCGATGTGGTCATCATCATCACCACCGCAATCGCCGCTACCGGCATGGTCATTACCATCACTGATGTGGTCAACACCACCAATGATGAGGTCATCACCAACACCGATGTGGTCAACACCACCACCGTCGTGGTCATCACCATCACCGATGTGGTCAACACCACCACTGGTATGGCCATCACAACGACCGACTTGGTCAACACCACCACCGCCGCCGCCGCCGCCGCCGCCACCGCCACCACCTTTACCACCTCGATCGAATCAGTTGCAAACGATGGAATTGATCAAAGAAGATATCAGTGAAGTATCATGGTTCGTCTTGCCCGAAGGCGAAAATCTTCAGTCATGTCTTGCTCGTAGGTACATCTCATTTGAACCGGTCCGACAGCCAAAAATAGTGTCTTCCAGTACAAAGCACTCGGCATTTAAGTCGGTATCTGACGTAAGTTTTTTACATTCGATTTTATCATTATTGGATGTATACTGCAGGGTCGAACTAAACTACCGGGGGACGGGTAACGTTTTCAATTGGCCATGGATCTTTCTTTCTTTTCTTTTCTTTTTTTTTTTTTTTTGTTTAACTGGCACATTTCATTGTGTCACGCGATGCGTTTTGACGGTTCCCGGTGTATATATATACAACACTTAAAATAAATACAATATAACAGTAAACAGTAAATAGATTTGAGGAATCGTTTTGTTTCAAAAATAAATTACATTAGTAAGGACTACCTAAAAATAATCAGTTTTTTTTGTGATTATGATAATTTAGAGGTTCACTCTATTGATCACTATTTTACCGGTCTAGTCCGACCCGCATGATATGTTATATTACTATTATTTATTACATATTATAATACTGTAATAAAATTATTATAATACATTACGTATATTATGTAGTTTTTATGCACCGTTTTTATGTACCGTTCGTGTTATGTAGGATAGTTATCGTTTACTTTTTAATTTTTCTCGTTACAGCCGTTGGCCCCCGTTTCGTGTTACTTCTCGTTCAAATGGCAGTCGAAGCTTGATCAGCCGGAGGTCGTGCCCATCACGGAGACCGTGGAAGTAACATCATCGGACGAGTGCCAAGAGACGCATTCTCCGAAGCCGTTGTCCAAGCGGCGGAAATCTCGGCAGCAGCGAGACAAGCGGCACCACCAACGCGAGCGGTCGGTCTCGACCAGTTCGTCGTCGGACGCTTCGGAACATCAGCGGTCGCGGTCAATCGCGCGTCGAAATCGGAAGGAGAAACGTGCATTGTCTCGGACACAGGTTCGCGGACCGTGGGCTGCGGTGCAGGACAGAAATTTGGCAACTGATCGATCCCTTTCGCTCACCGCGCGACTACAATCTCCACCACCCCCGTTGCCCCCTCGGCCCCCACCACCGACGCGAAATTAGAGTGATCTGATCACAAGCCGTCCGTCCGTCATCCCCATCACCCGTTGTTTCTGATTGTCGTGGCGATTCAGACTAGTGGTGCCCTACCTGGAGGTCGCCAAATATTATTAGGGGGTTGCCAATGATTTAATGCCAAACGAATAATTTATGTGTTTTATTTTATTTTATTCAACTTTATTCTTAAATTTAGATTTATAACATTTTAATTTTGTATTTTTTTTTTTTTTTTTTTTTTTTTTTGTATGTTTTGGATTAATTAAATTAAAGAAATATTATAATAACCTATAACTAACCATTAAATTCTATAAATAAAATTTTGGTATACCTTAAGTAAATATGTATTACTTCCTCATCGTAATGGGTCCTTGAATAGGTTATACGATCATAATTTTTACACAACACCTGAATCGATACGATGTTCTTTCGTGTGTTTTATTCGCCAGATTATTTAGACATAAATATACTCTAATATGCTCACATACTTATGCTGGATTTCTTTACGTAGGCTTATGCGTAACATGATGTTAATCGGGTACCTCATTTTTGTTCAGACACCTATACAATGTTATTGCATGCGCGGGTCACGAGGTTAAATACAAATTTAATATCTTACTTACACGGAGAATTGTGTCCGGTAAAATATTTTAAACAAACAATTTAACTGGTTTTTCACTACATAACTATTCAATATTTTTATTATTTTAATTTTCACAAATATTGAATTTTAAGACAAATATTAATTTTCATGTTTAATTTCATATATCAAACACTCATGCTTATTTCTGTTAACTAAATGTGTTAATTATAAAACTCCAATGAGTTATATTATTAATAACATATCCGGATCGATGTGTTATTTTTGAGAATCTTTAAATGTTTATTATACTTTTTGTTGTAATATAAACACATTTTATAACTATCGGTTATCTATATTATCATATTATACTTCATAGTTTTGTTTTTCAAATAAATATAATTATTTGTAATAAATTTATAATTACAATCTTGATTATTACAATAAAATATTCTATACATTTTTATTTAAAAGTGTGAAATTTACATTTTTCGACGTTCATACCCATTGTGTTAAGAAAAAATCTTAAATAATGAATTGTAATGCATTTTATATTTAATAATACAGCTAAATATCTGTTAAAAAATTCTTCACGTATCCATATGTTGTCTTAAATTAATTTTTCATACTATGCTTATGATACGGTGAAGTTATAGTTATAGAGTTATAGGGTTAATGTATTAATTTTTATAACTACTGTTATATCTATAATATGATTTCGAATAAATGAAATATTAATAATTTATCGTATTGGAAATAATAAATCTAGTTATATATATATAGTTAAACATAGGCAGTAGGCGTAGTATTAATTCAGCGTGTTACTGAATTCTTTTTTTTTTTTTAAATAATTTGTTCGAAACTTTAGTCAATTTATTGGATGCGTGTTCATTTTAATTAATACATATAATAATTAAGAATTTAAAATTATATTGAAAAAATAATTAATTTCGTGTTAAGCGTATATATATATATATGCAAAATATTTATATGTTATATTATTTAAAATATAATTGTGTGTATTTTAATATATGCATATTTTATATATGTTACTATGGAAGCTCAATCTCTAGTCGAAAATGTATTGAACAGTAAAATAATCAAATTAAAATTAAAAATTATTAAATAGTTAATACTTGTAAATTAGTGTAGAAATAAATAAAAGTTTAGTCTGTAATATTTTTAATTTTTTTTAGCTTTTATTTTATAGATTTATTAAATTACCAACCTTAACAAAATACAAATCACCCAAGTTGTTAAAAGTTAATTAGAGTAAGCAAATATCAATTAATGAATAAAAAATTAAAAAAAAATTTTTTTTTTCTAAAAATGTTGAGTTTACCAACTAAATCACTCAAAATGAAATACCGATTATTATATACCTGTACCAAATATTGTATAGGCCCTTTACTAGTAATTATAATTATTATACTTATAGAATATTTCCCCATCTAAATTATTTGTAGACTAAAATTATATACAATTGCTATACTAATCGAGTTTTGTGTTAATTTATTATATAAATAATGCATTTTATTTAATAAAGTTGAAATATATTAAATGTATTATTAATCTTAAGTTACTATTATATTTTGGTATTCATGGAATGTTACCAATGAATCTAAATTCAGAATTGTATACAATAAAAATAAATAATTATAACTGTATTCTATTTTGTTTGATAAAAATTTATTTACCTAGTACAACAAACTATAACGAATTTCTCAAATCCTCTATTTTTCAGCACTAACTAAAGTATATTATTAAAGCTTAGGCTTTAATAATAATTTCAAATTATTTTCTGTTATTTTTTTTTTTTATTTGTGTTTTCCATAAATCGAAAAAAAATTAAAAAACCATAGGTATTGAAAAGTGAGTTGACTTGTGATTGATTTTTGATTAAACATAACATACGGTAATTTAATTATGAAAACAAACATTTTAAAGAATTTATTTCTTCTATATAGTTTTTCTATAATATTTTGCGTCGTAAAAATGCAATAAAAATAATATTTTAACGGTAAAGGCAGTTTAGCGTTTCAACGGAGATAGAATATGCGTTCAAATCGTTTGAATCAAATGGGACCGGAGTACTTGCCTAGCAGTGCGGCGAAAAGTCGTTAAATATTTAGTTAGTAAAATGTTTAGTGTTGTGTATGTATGGCATTTTAGTTGCGACAGATAAAATTATTTCGGCCGATGCGCGTGCGACTCTCGTCGTCGGTTTACTCTACCCCCCACGCGCGCGCAATGCGTGTTGACATTATGTCAAATGTTAATATTGGTTTGACGAGTCATACCCCATAAACCACAATAAAACACTGGTCGATCGATCTTTGTACTTGCCATTTTTCGTTAGTACCGCCGACAAGACCGTCCACCGCTGATATTGATTTTCTATGTATCTTTAGCGGTGCGCATTAATTACGCGGATGATGGAAGACATGTTGCAAAATGAAAACGTTACAAATAATCTAATGATTTTTAGTATATTGCGCATGCATATATTCACTTGTGTACACGTACAGAAAAAACTCGACCGGTATTTTTGTCATCACGACAAAATTTACGTAATATGTTCAAATGGTTTAACGTGATATGACAATCGTTCTCGTGGTAAAATCAGTGGCGGCGTGATGTGGGGCATACGGGCACATGCCCCACCTACAAAATCGAGAGGAGGAGGAAGAATTCATACTAAATTAAAACTGAATAGTTATTTCCTCTATCATAGTATAGTTGGTAATTGGTATATTATTTGAAAATATCATCGAAAAAAAAAAATAAAAAAATATTATCAAATACGGGCGCTCAACACGTACAAACTATATTATATTATTTAATTCGGTGATACGACCAACATTGGGGAGACGAGCACGAATTCGTTGTGCCCGGATAAACAGTACTCGTTTTCCCACACTTTTCGACACGAGTCAATGCGACGTTGCCGAGCACAATTGCATTGTGCCCGGATTTTATTTTTATTACGATTCTGTCGGTCTTATCGTGTTCGTATTGTTATCGTCGACCGTATTCTGCGGCACAGAACAAACACTAATTATTTGATCAATGATTTTAGTAACATGATAATAGTTAATCTTTTTTGTTCTATATCAGGGATGGTAAGCCTTTTGAACACACTGCGTGCCCAAAATTACCTTTTTTTTTTTTTTATAGAGCGTGCCATGAAAAAAATATTAAAAATACATTTTGTTATATTATAATTTGATTGTATAATTAATGTATTAGTATAAAAATGTTAGTTTAGGTACACAATAATAATAATATATAATAAATAATAATAATAATTATAATAATATTGCTTTGTTAATTATTTATATTATATTATATTATAGGTCCTATAATATTATATATTATATAATATATAATAGTAAAAATTTTCGCGTGCCCATAAAATCTTTTCGGGCATCTCGGGCACGCGTACTATGGATTTGCCATATTTGTTCTATATTGTTATTTGTCGATGCGTATTTTTATATATTTATAAAATAAATGTTAACGATTTAGTATGTAGTGCATAGTTAATATTTTCGAATTCACTATACCAAATTTATTAAATATTTTTGTTATTTTTCTTCGTGGGTACATATGTTAGAGTCGAGCATTTACTCAGTATCAACTTTTCAAGTTTACCTCCTGAGAAAAAGATGAAATTAAAAAAGAAGGTAGATCAATGCCAAATTTAAATATCATACAAATTAAAAAAAAACAAAGTCTAGATAATTCAAAAGAAGTTTTAATAAAGATATATATTCGAAACACGGTTGGTTATGTAGTTGTTGCAAAACGAACCGTTTGATTTGTTTTCCTTGTATACTTTTTTGTCGTACTTCTAGTGATAAAAATTGGTCACAATGCGGAATAAATGATTCCGTTGATTTTATCGCTATATTTAGTACACATAGTAAATCAAAGAAAAAGAGTGAAATATTTGTGACCTACCTTCAACGAACTCCACGATCCGCCACTTTTTATTTTTAAAATCATATATATAATTTCGTCATTTCGTCGTTCGGTTAACTATCGACCGTTCAACCGTCGTTTTACAACATACAATATTCTATGCATCGCGTTAGTGCGATTTAAAAACGTAAAAATATCAGTAAACGCAGAACAGAAATTACATTTTCCGAATCCCTTGACGTACGGAATTAACTTTGTACCCGGAAAGCAATATAGTCGGACGTTCAGAAAAAAAAAAAAAATAATAATATGCAATTTGCATTCAAATCCGTCCGCCGGTAATAATATCGACGCGGACCCGTGCGGGCAGGCGGTCGTTATTTAAGACGCCTGTCGCTTTTACGTTTCTCATCAACCACCAGACCGCGGCACGCACCACCGTCACGACGCCCCGTCACCCATCCATCACCGGACAGGGGACGCGAGCGGTCGCGACGACGTCCGCCCGCACCACCGTTGAACCGGTCTGTTTTTTCGAAACCGTGTACGGACGCGCACGTCGTCTATGTGTTTTCTTGTTTATCGTTTTAATAACACTTGTTTTTTCATTTTTTAAACGATCTGTTCACTGTTAACGTTCAATACATAGACCGCGGTCGATACACATGTTCCGTATTATTTTTAATGTTTCTGTAACCGTGTGTTCACCTCACCCACAGACACGTTACGTGCCACCGCGCGTGCCCCGTCAATGTGCACCTGCAAGCATTGTTGCCGCGCTGCGGCACTGCACTACGAAACATAGCAATAACGAACAGAAACAGGTATTACCGATACCAAGTAGTCCATTATCAGTCGGATTATTATCCGTGTTGATAACTTAAAGACTTCATATTGTTTCTCGTGGCCGTCGTTGAAATATTAAACGTTTTGTTTCGTTTCGATTAAACACGCGTGGTCGCGTACCACTATTGCTGCGCGTTGCCGACCTGCCGACAACTTCGATACAAATAATTTGTACGATTGTTGAACTCGAAACCGTGTTTACGGACGAGGCGAAACATCGTCGAGGAATGTACGGTATCATTAATATTCGATAAAGAACAGCGCAGTCGAATTTCCGTTCAGAGGGAGTAAGTGGTTGCGTCGGCTGTCGGGCATCGTATCGGCGCCACGTTTTATGGGTTCGGGTGACGATTGACCATTAACATTTACTTGAAGCTGTCAAATGGTCATTCGATTCGTGTCAGTAGCACGCGGTAGTTTGTCTGTCTGAAACCCATTGTTCACGTCTTAGTACAGTGTATCGTGAACTATATTGCTGTCCATTTCCGAGTTTTTCGATTCGAATGTTTTACGCGTGACTGCGTCGATCCGTATTTCGTTCGCCCGGTACTCGTTGAAACGCTGTTTCTCCGCCACACGGTGAAACGTTCTTCAAACTTCCCCGAGAACCGAAATGGATCAAGGTTCGTCAGGAATTCGTGATTTTAAAGCCGAAATTAGCGATCCAGAACAGGCGGAAGAGGCAGACGAGGCAGAACAGGCGAGTACTCGACATTAAAATACTTACAGGCGGTGAGGCTGAGGGTGGCTACTAGTTGCGTCCCGCGGTAAAAATTTCTTCCGAATTGCGGCCAGTAATTTAAATTAATTTATGTAAATCTAAATTTAAAAAGCTTCGTTTTCCTTCACATTTATTAGATACTGCAGGTAGGTTAAAAATGATGTTTATTATTTAAACATTTTGGTACTGGTAAAAACATTTATGATACTTTAGGTTAAAAAGTTGTTGACATTAAAATCTGATATTAAAATGTATTGTTTTTATTAAAAAAATTTTAGCCCTGGTAAAAACGTATATGGTATTTGTTGAAGTTATAAATATTAGTATAATTTAGTAAAATTCTTAGGTATTATGGCACTGGTAAAGACTTGTATGATGTATAAATTCAAATTTGTCAATTTGGTTTTCTTCTAATCGTTTCATAGTATTTCTAATAAATGTTTCTTTTTCAATTATATTTGTTCTGCGAATATTTAAGTGAGTGCTTCTTAATTTTTATAGGTATCCTTCTGTATATTTTTTAGAACATTGATGAATATAAAAATATTAGGATGAACACTGTAGAACAAAGCGTTGAGTTTCGAATGAAAAGCCTCACAAAATATCTAATCAGTCAAGATTAAATTATTTAGAGTTCGGGCTGCAACTCGTCTGTACCCAAAATAAATTCGAACCGCAATTTAGATTAGACCTTTTTCGTTGATATCTTTGGGACGCAACTAATATGCAACCGAGGCTGAAATATCAGGCATCATGGGAGAGATATTTTATTATTTTAGACAAGAACAATTACTTTTTTGATATAAAAAAAATTATTGTAGTTTGATAAAATCGCACAATCATCTTATATTTTATTGAAATTTTTAAACGTTTTAATTTTTTTATGTTATTAATGGCTTTTTTTAAATCCATACAATAGTGCTCATTATATTATTAATTTCTTATTTAATACTGGTTTAATCAGTGGCGTACATTAAATTTTTTTACAAGGAGGAAGGGATTATTATATACATAGATTTATATACGTTTTTTTTGTACATACTTTATGTCAATGTCAAACGTCTATATTTATACCTTCTCAGACGAAAAATTAATGTTTTTGTGATTCCATCATAAATGAAAAATACTACATTTTATACACATGTTAAAATATTTATAATGTATATTACGACTGCTTTATGTAAGCCTAACATTTCCCGTTTTTAAGCCAAGTTGGTTCGTGTGTTAAATAAAATCATATTATTGTACGATAGGGGGGGGGGGGAGATAAAACTCACGACATCAACAGTCAATTATTATGCATAGAACAATTGTTGTCAGATTACCATGTAACCGTTAACTAACATTAAAATCCGAAAAATATCACGTAAGTCGTGTGTGTCAACTCCAACTATCATTCGGAATTCCATTGTTAAATGCTATGGTCCAATAATCAGGTGTATACATTTAATTTACAATATTTTATATTTAAATAATAAACATCATTGTGTCGCTTATATGATAAATATATATATTTCACAATCATAATGAGCCCTAGGAGTCCTGCAACAGGTGTATAAATATTAATCAGGGTGCATTAAAGAATTTATTGCAGAGAGAAATTCTAGGGAGCTATATTATACGAATTCTACTAGATTTCGGGCCAACATAGTTCACATAATTTTTTATTCTAATAATGTCAAAAATAGAGTTTTTTTATTCCTTGAAGTGGGATTTATCACGGGAATCGAATATTATTATTTTTTAATAAAATTAAAAATTATAAGGTTTGATTTGATTTATAATTCTTAAAAGCTTATAAATATATTTATTTTTACCTAAAGAAATTTCTAATTTTTACCTAATGAGATATCTCTCCCTTGGCCGCATTGTATTGTATTCGATATTTAAGCCGATTCGGCTAATAACCGTTACACCGCTAACTAATATTATAATACAAGTATTGGACGTCCAGTCAATATTTAACTATCAATAACTAGTAATACCAATAGACTAGTAATTAGCATTATAAACTAATTATTTCTAAATCAATGTTTCAATTAATATAAGGTGACCATACATTTTTCTGTAATTTTTTTATTAACGTTGATTATGTGGTATTAAAACACATTAGGTTAGTATGTCCATGTTGATACATCGTTCGCCCAAATAGGTATTTTTATATTTTATTAGTATAGTTGTATTCCGAAAAACCACATAGCCCAGGTTCCGTTCAACGTCATTCATGCAGTATGTACAGTATACAAATGACATATGTATTCATAATAGTTAAATGTAATAGAAAAAATAACTCTTTTTGTTATTTTTTTACTATTTTCTAAAAACGGGACAATCCCATTCATAAAGGTATGTACGGTCACCTTAATTTAATACAATAAAATTACCATCAAATATTATAGATTTAACTTTTACATTTTCATTTATAAAATAACTTTTAACCTTATTTAAATTTATTTAAATTATTGAATAAATAAATCAAATTATATTACGTATGTATGGAGCTGACATTTTTTTGAGATACTTAGACGAATAGAATATATATGTTCTAAAACGTATTATTATATTTATTATTAAGTTTCTGATATGGATAGGGGTATTATATTTGAAATCGTACCCTCATCACTAACACTATGAAATGTCACTGAAAGTGTCATTAACATGCATTTTACTTGTCGTATTTAAAAAGCAATTTACCTACACGGGATAATAATTATAAAAATGTCATTAACGTTACAGTCAACCGTCAACGAAAACCACACGGTACTGAACTTTAGAACCGTTAGGCGCAGTATACCACAGGTTAGTACAGTCTGAAGAAAAACGGTCATAGAAAACATTTTGGATAAAAATAAATTCTATTTTCGATAAATCATTTAACAGATAACCAACACTCTGGAAATGCAAATGATGCAAAAGTTTCTGACTCAGTACGAGGTCAGTAACTGAAACACACGATATTATAACATACATATTTTTATATATATTTACTCTTATCGGATTAAAAAACTTGAAATGATTGAAACAATGGTTTTGTAATCGGCTGTTTAAGTTCCAGGACAGTGGGCCTATCATGATAAACTCAACGGACGACTTCGACCCGTGGACTAATAGTGACGAAAGCGATGACGAACAGGTTGGTAGTGCCGCAATTAGTCGTTAGTGACTGGCATTGTATTTAATAAAAGTAATCACTTTTTACGGTTGATTGTTGAAGAGGACACTCGAAAGGACGGGCCGGGGCCCGAACAAGGTGTTTCTGTCGCGGCCAATCATAACGGATATCCCGCCGTTCAACGGCTCGTGGACGCGGTGCTTCCTCAGGATGCCGGACGACAGGAATTACGCGGTGAACAGCGGCGGCCCGATCCACGTGGACGGGGTGGAAGTGCCGTGGCCGGGGTACGTCGCGTCGGCGGGGCCGATGGTCGACTGGATCGTTGTAACGAGTTGGCCGGCCGCGAGCGGCCGCGAGGCGTGGCGCCAGGTGTTCGTGGCGTCGGTGCTGCGCGACGAGAACTTCCAGACGGGCGACCCGCTGGACATCCGGTTGGGGTTCGCCGACCATCCGTTCCTGTTCCCGACGCTACGGTACGGCGGCCGATGGGTGCCCGCCGTGTACCCG